>NC_051154.1:274583976-274876908 GCF_013339745.2 Dermacentor silvarum | reverse complement strand
TATCGAACATGCCCAGAGCATTGGTGATAATAAAGCACTTTATTCGGTAATACCGTATTCAAGGCAATTCATGTTAAGTGTATCTATCGTAAAGTATTAAACTCCATATGTACTTATTGCAATCGGCTAGCTTTCATTTTCAATTTAAAGAGCATGTGGTAATTACAAAATTCAAGTCAGCCTGTACGCAAAATGGACCCAGTAAGTGCGAACTTGGTGAGCGAATCAAGTTTTTAAGATATCCCTTCTAAAAGAGCTTGCATGACGTTCTCCTTTCTAATTTTCGAGAAAAGCTTTTTGGTGCATATATGTGGAACACCAGTGCATTATGCGACACTATTCAGGTGTATATTTTGCGAGGCTGGTGCCGCTGACAGCATTTCTGTCAAATGGTTAAACTTCACATATTGTCTCGCTTCAATATTGAAATAACAATATGCCCTATCAAAATATTAATGAAAAAGTAGTTTTATGGATATCAGTCCTCGTAAAATATACGTTCTAACATTGATAAAAGGTTATGACACAACTCATTATTTACCCGTTCATTACATGCACCAACCACCCCAAATTAGCACTACACTAGATGGATTGCGGTGCACTGCATTGCAACACTGGGGTTTGCCATCCCCAGTAGGAAATCGGACGCTTGTCTGGTTGACCTGCTTGCCTTTCCTCTCTTTGATTTTTCTGTCTCTTTGAACAAACTGCACTACCTTGTCGAAGAGGAAGCGTTATCCTCTTTCAGAGTTAAATTATTTGTTGAGCAATAATTTTACTGTTCCGGCAACTACAGCATAAACTGGAAAACGAAACCGAATCTGATTTGTTCTCCGCGCTCACAGAGCGTGGCACCAGGTGGCACCGTGCGGTGCGCCTCCGGTCTCGAAGGATCTAACAAGCGGTTGATGCAGCTGCGAATGTGTAGTCAGTCGGCTTTTATCGTTTTATGTTGTGCAAATTGTTAGTTCACCGTAAATATGTCTTGATTTGTACTCAACAGTGGAGCAAGGCCCCAAGGAACAGAGATTGACGCAACGGGAGCGAAGAACAGAAGCGATGGATGGTTACGCTGGTTGACTCTCGGCATGTTCAAAATGGGGAAGTTCCGAATTTGTCGCTGTGTGACGTGCGCGTGTGTGCTCGTGATGTGCCGTCATAGCGCGGGTATATTTGTGCTGACTGTGTTTCACTTCGTCTACAAAACTCTGCACGCAATGGCATCGAAGATGTCGTGTGTCCAGGTGCACGTCTTTGCATGCTTGGATGCGGAAAGCCTGCCCTCAACGGTAGCGCTCAGCTCAGCCGTGTTGGCGCAGCGCTACCCCCTCAACGGATGTTCAACAGTCTACGTGCTCGTAACTTGCTCACGAGGTAAGCCCGTTGTCATCTTGTTTCTTTGTGGTATGTCGTAAGCCGGCGTCGCGATCAGAAATATTCTTTAGAAAATGCCAGTAAACGGCGTCTTACGGCAAAAAGGACGCGAGAATGGGAAAAAAGGATTACGTTCGGGGTAGATTACTCGTTGGCGTCACCTATTCTCGCACGGGCGCGTTACGTCGGATGGACATACTCACGCCTGCGGCGCTCGTGCTGTATCAGTCATGCCGGATTATATAGCTTTCTCGCGCCTCTATCTTCAAAATAACATCACTGATTTTCCCGGGGGAGCAGTAGGGGCCGTAGTGGAGACCGGGGCTACTGTCCTGGAGCAGTATTTTCGCTCATGCCAGCCTTTTCGTATGTGTTAAGCTTCTCTACAGCCTAAATTGTTTGCAGTTAAGGCTGCATGACATTATGCTTGCTTGCATAAGTGTCACAGGTGTCACCCGTTCGTCGCCGGCGCGAAGTCAATCGACGGGGTATACAAGCCGGTTGGTCGTTCCGTATGCTCTCCGTGACTTTTCAAAACATATTAAATCAAATAAAATGCCTAAACTGCTCCCCCGGGAAAATCAGTGATGATATTTTGAAGGTAGAGCGCCATAAGGCGTGAGAAAGGTATAATCTGTAATGGCTGACCCGCAGGCGCGGGAATGGCTGTCCGAAATACCGCGCCTGTGCGCGGAGAATTGGTTACGCCAACGAGGAATTTACCCCGTTTGATCTACATGGCAGTGTGGTCCCCTCGATCGCGATCGAAATTTTCTGTGTGACGATTATAACCTCTTGCTTTGTGATTGCTATATTCAGCACTTTTATAAAACAAAGATATTGTTGAATCAAAGGTAAACAGAGGTTTCACAAGTAAGAAAGAAGAATTTTGTGCAATTGTATTGCACATGTCCGTGTGATCATTGAAGCTAACACGAATTGTCATCTGTTTACAGACCTCCTTGCTGTTGCAACTCTGAGGATATTTGCTTCAGATGGGAAGGAATAACCAGAAGTGCCAGCGCTATTTGTACATGAGGACGTAAGTTCCTTCACATTTTTGTTAATGAAATTGGATCTAAACAATGCTGTAATTCCTCAAATGGCTTCAATCGTAGAAACAGTTTGGCAACTGTATAAACATCCAGATGCTTTTTTTTTAATTTGAACTGACATGCTACCTAATTTCACCACCTATTTATTCATTTTTATTTATTCATGCTACCGGTAAAGGCCCTCACAGGGAGTGTATTACATAGGGGGGGGGGCGATACAATCATTAATAAGTGCTGTACATATTAGGAAGAACAACAACAATACATGTATAAATAATAAAAAACAGCAATTAAATCATAAGTCAATATACAAAACGTAAGGATGAACAAACGAACAATTTTGAACTGCTCGTGCACTCGATGTGAGGAGCATCTATGCTGCCAAAATGACCTTGCTTGGATTACACAGGTTATTCGAATAATGCTGGGTTGTGTTAAGCTTCTCTACAGCCTAGATTGTTTGCAGTTAAGGCTGCATGACATTACACTTGCTTGCATAAGTGTCACAGCTGTCACCCGTTCGTCGTCGGCGCGAAGTCAATCGACGGGGGATACAAGCCGGTTGGTCGTTCCGTATGCTCTCCGTGACTTTTCAAAACATATTAACTCAAAGAAAATGCCTAAACTGCTCCCCCGGGAAAATCAGTGATGGTATTTTGAAGGTAGAGCGCCGTAAGGCGTGAGAAAGGTATAATCTGGCATGGCTGACCCGCAGGCGCGGGAATGGCTGTCCAAAATACCGCGCCTGTGCGCGGAGAATAGGTTACGCCAACGAGGAATTTACCACGTTTGATCTACATGGTAGTGCGGTCCCCTCGATCGCGATCGAAATTTTCTGTGTGACGATTATAACCTCTTGCTTTGTGATTGCTATATTCAGCACTTTTATAAAACAAAGATATTGTTGAATCAAAGGTAAACAGAGGTCTTACAAGTAAAAAAGAACAAGAATTTTGTGCCATTGTATTGCACATGTCCGCGTGATCATTGAAGCTAACACGAATTGTCATCTGTTTACAGACCTCCTTGCTGTTGCAACTCTGAGGACAATTGCTTCAAATGGGAAGGAACAACCAGCAGTGCCAGCGCTATTTGTACATGAGGACGTAAGTTCCTTCACATTTTTGTTAATGAAATCGGATCTAAACAATGCTGTAATTCCTCAAATGGCTTCAATCGTAGAAACAGTTTGGCAACTGTATAAACATCCAGATGCTTTTTTTTTTAATTTGAACTGACATGCTACCTAATTTCACCACCTATTTATTCATTTTTATTTATTCGTGCTACCGGTAAAGGCCCTCACAGGGAGTGTATTACATAGGGGGGGGGGGGGGGGCGATAAAATCATTAATAAGTGCTGTACATATTAGGAAGAACAGCAACAATACATGTATCAATAATAAACAGCAATTAAATCATAAGTCAATATACAAAACGTAAGGATGAACAAACGAACAATTTTGAACTGCTCTTACACTCGATGTGAGGAGCATCTATGCTGCAAAAATGACCTTGCTTGGATTACACAGGTTATTCGAATAATGCTGGGTTGTGTTAAGCTTCTCTACAGCCTACATTGTTTGCACTTAAGGCTGCATGACATTATACTTGCTTGCATAAGTGTCATAGCTGTCACCCGTTCATCGTCGGCGCGAAGTCAATCGACGGGGTATACAAGCCGGTTGGTCGTTCCGTACTCAAGCGAACAGAGTGAAAAGAGTCAGAGTCGGGAGTAAACAAAAAAAAACAACAGATATTTATCGCCAGATAAGTATACAAAATAATAAAATAAAATGATAAAAAAGACACAATACAAACACACCTGGGGCGCTATAACGTAAAATGATTCCAAACAGTTTTGATTGCAAACTCCTGATGTCAAATTTACGTAACCACCGACGCAAGCATCGGGCGGTGACCCGCGGCGTTGTCTGAGCAACTCAATCAAGCACTCTCCTCGTTTATAGGAGGTCACCTTTGTTCGCTTTCAAAACCAATAACATTGGTTATACTCGGCGGTTTTTCTTATCTAATTGGCTGACAAGAGGAGCACCCTCTAGTGGAGAGGGTTTCGATGGGGCCGAGCCAGCACAGTGAAAATAGATAACCGCATCAAGAGGGTGTTGCCAGCTTCTCCGATTGGTCCGCTTCGCCTTACTTAGCTTGCTGTGGCTGGTCGAAAATCGCGGCGGCGTGCAAAGGAAGAATAAGAATGCCGCTAAAATGGATCCTCAGCAAGGAAGAGTTGGCAGAGCGATGTTGTATGCATGGCGAAAAGGCTCCATAACGTTTTACTGATACACAAAAATGTTCATCATGCGCAAATAATTACATGCTCACCGGCAGTTACAAGTAGCGAGAGCCTGAGTGATCTGCGGGCAGCCATCTTTTATTCCCTTCAGGAACGGGTCAGTCTGTGGCTATTAAGAGAAATTTTCAGTTTTATTCGGCATAATAATGCATTTTTTCGCATACACGTCACTTTGACGTGGTGAGTTTTCGCAGTTTTGTGAGGTCGCGTGACATATAGGCGAAGTTGGCGTATCCAGAAAACATTGGATATAGCAGAGGGCTAATGGTGAAAAGGCGTCGAATCAGGAATGATTATTTTTCTTTTGTGCGGTTTAATCATGCATAATCAGTGTGTACACGTTATATCAGATGGGGAGCTGTCGCGGTTTTCGTGACGTCACGTGACAGACAGGCGCAGTTGGGAGTGGCTCGAAAATTTTTTGACCAATCGTGGAGGCTGATTGCAGAAATTGGAATCAAAGCAGTTTGGAATCTTTTTACGTTATAGCACCCCTGAAACACAATGATGACGGAGAAATGTGATGAGCAATTAACAATACATATACATATGAAACGGCGCTGATCAAATATACAAGAATAACACCTAACAGCATTTCACTAAAATAATGTTCAAAAGAAAACAACGATGTCATACGCGTGGCCGGGCAGCAGCAGCAAGACCATAAACCGTGAAGTCGGCGCGCGAAGCTTTCCCGAAGAATGCTGGCGGGCCGATCTTGCTGAGGTGGCTGCAATTGCTGGGCTGGGTTTCCCGGGAGTCTAGATTTGACGTCTTCTCTCAAGCAGGTTGAGCTAACTTAAGGCGATCTACCGTGAGCTTCGTTGCAGACGTTGGTTTGTAGTCTCGTACATCAACTAGTTCCTCGGAATTCCGACGTGGCCAGGCGGCCCAGGAGATACTGGACGGCACTAGCCCCCTGATGGCTTCTCAGCAGCACATAGGTTCAGCTTCTAGACTAATTAGCTGGGACCAAAACGTGCACTTAAATAGTCTCTCCTTCCTCTAGTTCCCTATGTAGGGGAACTGCCGGTATGCAGAGTTCACCTAATTAACTCATGACTCCTCCCAAAAGTCTTGGCCGTGCCCCTTTCAGCATGGACGAAGGATGGTAGATTGCCCTCTCTCCAAGGTCGAGCCCCGGCACTGCATGCACCACACGGACGCACCCCTCTAGGTACGTTAATCGGCGTGTCGGAGTCTCGAAACGAGATGCCACCCGTGGGGTCACGCCGTTTTTGACGCCCGTTAATCGGCCTGTCGCCTTCTCGAAATTATACGCCGCACAGTGAGGACACGACGTTTTTTTTGGCTGCGTTAATTGGCGTCAAAACCACTCGACATCTTTCGAAAATATGCCGCTCCGTGACAAGCATAGCAACCCCTTTATATTGTGCTTACACAAAAGCATTAATATACTTTCATGATCAGTAAGCTTTCTTTGTTGTCATTGCAGGACGAGAGGGTTCCACTCACCCCCTGTGTGGTGTATTCTGGCCACAACCTGGAACAGGCAGAGTTTCTCCACCTCTGTGTCGACAAGGAGCGGCTGTTCATGGTCAAAAATGCGGAGGAAGGGGTCATCGCAATCATGAGTGCATTTTTTGTATTGAACATAGTATATGGGCCTAAATACTTCAACACCAGTGCAGTACTGGAATGATTGTTTTTTGGTTTGAATGTAACAATGCCAAGTGGTTGTTACAAAGTTTGTGAACAGAGTTGTGCAGGCAATGCGACACCGAGGTTCATGTACTTTACAATATGAATGCTAGCCTGACAATTTTGTGCAATAGCTTGAGCAATAGTGTTGTGCAATTTTTAATGTATCATTTTCTTTCTTTTGGATCACCATAATAGCATGATCCAGTAACTTCTTCCGCTGCCTCTGTGCCAACCACATTATCTATAGACTGCACCTTTTTTTGTTCTGATGACTTGACAGACAATGTAATAGTGCCCAAGTGTAGGTCAGCGAAAAACAAACGTGGTGTACTGTAGTCTGCACGTATTTATCGAAAACGTTGCTGGGTGTTGCTATGTGCTGAAAAGAAGATTGCAATACGTCTAGTTCTTATTAGGTCTGCCTTAACATTAATGTGTGTGAAACAATTGTCAGCAGTCTTGTACAAATATTATAGCTTGCTTGCTCTTCCTTAACATAGTTTGTTTATGAAACCTATTTCCCAGCCAGGGAACAATGTCCCAGCTTATAAGTACTGCATGATACAACTGTTAACGTTTGTATTCCCTTATAGGGCACATCAACACTGGCAGCCAGTGCTCAACTTTTCGTAACATGCTGCTTGGTCAATATTTTATATTTTGCGCATGTGTTGCATAGTGTAACCTACCCGATACAAGTGAAAGTTCTTGTGGTTTGACTGTCCTTTTATGAACTATGTTTTATGTTTATTATGTATAACTTAGCAGCTGAGGCCTGACATACTAGTCAAAACGCAACAGAGTATCCAATTTTTGTAAGGTTTTACAAGGTTTTTACAAGTTTTGGATTGTTAAAAATGTTGCGTGGAACAATTATCAGGCTGAAGTACTGTTACATTGTCATGAATACCGGCAGCCTTTGCTTAACTTTTATGAATCTGCTGGCAGGCTGTAGTATCTTTAGCTCGTTTATTTTTTGTACATGTGTTGCCAATGCCTGATCCGAGTGAAACCTAGTCGCTTATATACTACATATACTGGTGTTTCTACAAAGAATTTACGTAATATTTAAAAATAGCCGTTCTGAAGTACAAGGACGGCTCGTTAGAAGACATGCTGTCAGTGGTGCCGACCATGGGTGGATGGGTGATATCTGGTAATTAGTTGCTAATTAACAATTTGGTATATCTTACTTTTAGTTTCAACAGACTCATTGTAACTAGGAAATTAAAGCAAGCCCTCTGCACAAGACGTGAACTTTTGGATCTGGAAAAATACAATTACCCGCAGAACTGTGGCGTGATGAATTTAGGCTGTCTGAGCACGCGAAACTGAAACTGAGATGCTGCTGAAACTCAAGGCAACATTTTGCTGTATACGTCGCCCAGCAGCGGGCTACCAGCACACTGCACGAATCCCTATTGCTGCCCACTGTTGGGTAATGTGACCAGAACGTCCCCTCGAAGGGCGCGTCTTTGTGCTCAATGCAGCCTCGGGTACAGTTTCGTGTGCTGTGATAGCCAAAGTTCATCGTGCTGCAGTTGTGTGGGTAATTGCATTTTTTCCAGATTCTAAAGTCTATATGTGTTGTGCAGAGAGCTTGCTTCAATTTCCCGATTACGATGAGTCCACTCAAACTAAAAATAAAATGTATTTTATTTTTGTTATTTAGCAACCAATTGCCATGTATCACCCATAACCTCGTGGTCGACACTGCTGGTGGCATGTCTCCAAAGGAACCGTTGTTTTATTTCAGAACGGCTGTTTTTATATATCAGCAATGTGTTTGTAGAAACACCCTTACAGAGTTGTGTGATATTACTGTTGAACAAATCTTATTGTGTAGTCAGGTGAAACGTGCACAGATGAAGAGCAGATATATACAGTGGTGTCACCTCTGTTATGTACTATAATTTTTTGTGTGAAGGCCAATACACATTTTTTTTGCAAATGGCTGCTCCGCTTTTACTCACTCGTACTCTCTCACTTGTACTCAGTATACACATGTATTATACCACAGATATACTGTGATCCATGTTAATTACTGTGATCAGTTGCAATCTATATTGTTAACTGCAGTGAAACTTTACAAATAACGTTTGTATTTTATTGCTCCTTGTATGAAATACAATAAAGTTCATTCACATTTTCTTTTCAAATCGTTACATATAGGTCTCATATATATGCTTCACCATTTAGTTAAGCTTTGCATTTTTGTACAAATGCAGCAGTGACTTATTTTGCATGTCCATGTAGTGAAGCAGAATACATATTAGCCAGAGATCTAAGACATGCTAAATGTGATGTTTTTGTGTGTGTATAGTGCATGTGTACGTTACGTATAACTTGTGTTTGAGTTGTATAGCTTCAGCAGATTTAATAAAAAGTGATACATCTCCTATGACTGAGACCATGATGCATATTGAACTCCTGCATGAGACAACATGCACTTTTCAAAGCACGGCTCATGGAATAATATTTTAAATTTCCACTTGCATATATACATATATATTGTTTAACTATAATTTCACTTAAAAACATTTAAGTTGAGGCAACTGTAAGCAATATACCATAGGTCTCATTCATCTATAAAGTGTTCCACTTTAAAGTACGGTTCAAGCTATTTGACACCTGGTACAGCGGCTGTACACCCATCTGGCATGCACCCTCCACAGTGGGTGTTAAATAAGGAAAAATAAATGAAGGGTGTAGCTGCCACCCTTCGGTTGGGGTGTTTTCACAACACCTTACGTTTCTTTACATGGGCACCCTTGTTTTAGGCTGTGCCGAAAAGGCACCTTGTAAAATAGGTGCTAACTTACACCCTTAGGGTGTCGTCTCTGCGACAAGCCTATGTACACCCTTTTGGGTGTAAAAACTTTTACCGTGTAGTCCCGTCACCGTTCGATATTGCGGCTATATGGAAGCTCAATGCAGACTAACGACAAGCAAAGAAGTTTTCCAGTCGGAAAAACTCATTGAGACCTTTCAGGGGAAAGCGAACACTTGCCACTCATCGTCAACAGCACGCTCGGTATGCACCATGCAGCGCGATCCCACGTACCAGCTGGCGCCTTACGAAAGACGGCGCTGTGATTGCAAAATGGCGGCGCGCTCGAAAAAACATTCTATAGCTTGTAAATGGCCTTGAACATACAAATATGGTGTAATTCTACAAGTATGGCTTTTTGGGCTAGATGGTTACATACATCAGAGGTGGTCATAGCGCTAGAAGACACGGACGAGAACGAGAGAACAGGACGAGCGCTAACTTTCAACTGCGTGTTTATTTCGAGAAACCACCGTATTTCTAGGCCCGCGTACAGAAAAGGCCCAATCATCGAACATGAAAACCAGCCGCATCCAGGAACGCAAATTCATTTGTAGTCAGCGCAAGTGAAGGGGAGCTGATGCAGCTATAACCGGCCCTCGCTATCAGAGTGGCTTCAACAACCTCTCGCGTAACTTTATTTACATTTCTATACAAAACGGAGCACTCATTGAACAAGGGTTTGCTCCCACAATCACTGTAATGCACAGAAACATGACCATCTCGGTATCGGTTCAATTTTTGTTTGTGTTCTCTTAACCTATCATTCAGGCATCTCCCAGACTGCCCAATGTAAGCTTTCCCGCAGGATAACGGAAGGCGATACACAACATTCTTTACGCACAGCACAAAAGGGGTCCGATGATTCTTTTTACAACTTCCGCGTTTCTTGGCAAACGGATCAGTGGCACTGCACAAGCTAAGCAATTTTTGCGGAGCGGAAAATATTACATGTACTTCAACCTTTCGTCCAATCTTCTTTAGAGCGTGTGATACGTTATGCATATATGGCACAACAACCTTTTTCATGTTGTCACTACTGCTCACGTGCGTGCCATTCTGTTTCTTTAGCTTCCTTAACGCACTTTCTGCTACTGATATAAGTACATGGTTAGGGTATCCTGCGTCCAATAGACGTTCTTTTTCTATGTCAAAGCTGCTAGACATTTTATGGGGGCATGATTTGCGGAACGCGTGGTCAAGACACAGATTAGCGATTGATCTTTTCACCAGCTTAGAATGTGATGAATGATGCGGAAGCAGCATCTTATTGTCACGAGGATGATATTCCCAACAAATATGATGATTGAACAGAAACATTCTTAGGTCTAAAAACTGGACAAAATTATTGACTGGTAGTTCATGTGTTATCTCCAGATTGTCAAGACATCGAGAAAAAATGTTAACTACATCATTTACAGATTGAGTAGAATTAAACAGGACTAGGTAATCATCCACATATCTAAAAACTTTGGTGATCTTCACCGCTGACATACAAGTTTCTATAACTTTGTCATAATGGGCCAGGAATATATCACTGAGTATGGGTGCCAGACACGACCCAATGCAAACCCCTCTCTTTTGAATGTAGATGTGCCCATCGCATTCAACGTAGGTTGATTGTAAATAAAACGTAAGAAGTTCTAGGAACCCACTAGCTGATATGCCTGTCTTAGTCTGAAACCCAATTGCTCCAAAATGATCAATGCATTCTTCAACACATGCCAAAAGGGGGCTTTGGGGCATGGAGCAATACATGTCCTTCACGTCAATAGAACAGGCTTAAATGCCCTTGTCACAATTCGTTCTAAAGAACTGCACCACATCACTCGAGCTTCTTGCTCGATTGATGTGGTAATCCGTTCATTGCAAGAAGCTTGAGTGATGTGGCGCAGTTCTTTAGAACGAATTGTGACAAGGGCATTTCAGCCTGTTCTATTGACGTGAAGAACGCGTACGTGGCCACCGGAGACAAGGCTGTGTGCGGCGTAGTGCATGGCATACCGCCCCATACCCCATCTGATACCCTCAAGTTCAACTTCCGTATCCGATCCCAAGGTGCGGAAATAATTCAAGCCCGCATGCTCTGAGACTCAAAGACTGCAGTGATCACTTTTTACGGTGCGTTTGTACCACGCTACGTCTACTACCAAGGAGGAGAGCTAGCGTGCTACCCTTACAAAAGTACGGTGCAAGTATGCAAACTGTGCCAACAAGTGGGACACCACACAGACGTGTGCCCACAACCAGACCTCCAAGTCAGCCGCACGTGTGGCACATCGGACCCCACGGAAGGTCATCAATGCACCCCACCCTGTGCCTTGTGCGGGAAGCCACACCTCACAGGAGACCATAGCTGCAAAAAATACTGAAGCCAAACCGTCGCCTGCAGCACACCAACGCATCTCGGCGCAACAAACCATCCTCGAAACCTGTAGCGCATACCAGTAGCAAACTGCAACATAAACATCGATCCCGATGGTTCAGCTCGGAAGAGGAAGCAGCAGCCTACAGAGACCAAGAATTCCCGAGATTCGGACACGGATCTGGCAGCGGCACTCCGCGAGCGATACACCAATCAAGATCCAGTTCGAGGTCTCGATCGGCATCCAGACATCGCAGCACGAGCCACCACGAAACTTTCCCTTCTTCAAAACCCTCAAACTTCTCCCAAACACCTTCTACAAAGTCCAGGGCAGCCCAATAGAAAGGCCACCAACAAACCAACCCACAGGTAAGCTTGGCGCAAGTTGCGTCATCCACTGCCCAAAGCCATAACTAAAGTCCCGAATACCAACGCATTCTTGCCTAAAATCAACTCCTTAAAGCTAGCTTAGCAGAAATCAAACAAGAGCTGGCCGCACTCCGCTCCACCCAAACTCAATCCATACCCAAAAATACGAACCGGTGATAGCTAAGGAATCTGCCAAGCCAGAATCCGTCAATCAAGAAACGCTCTCCAGTCAGATCGCAATTTTAGCTCAGCAAATGCAGAATTTCCAACAAAAAATGTGCAGCGAGCTAGAAATCTTAAAAGCTATAAAGACGAATCCGTCAACAGCGTACGCAGCGCCATGCGCAAGCGAGCGAATGTTAGCCCGGGAGCCCCAACGCTGGCGTCTGCAGGCTATAGAGACGACGGACAGCGAAGGTACTAATCATGGCTAATCGACGTCCAAATTCAAACAAAACCCTAGAAATTTGCCAATACAATATTCGCACTCTCCACAATAACTCTCCTGAAGGTCGCAACCTCGTGGAGGCGATGGAGGACCACAATGTGAGACTAGTCACAATCCTGGACTCTCCTACGCGAACAGGAAATAGCGTTACCAGAGATAGTTTTCCGGAGCTCACGTTTGCAAATACTTTATACCGAATCAGCTGGACTAACCTCGAGGAAAACCAAGGTAGCGACCACAGCATGATAAGCATTTCGGTAAACTCGCCCAAGATTAGACAACCATGAGGCCAAGCAACGATCACTGACTGGAAAGCGTATCGGCAAAATCAACCAAACACCCAGTTAAACAATGCGGCGACCTAGGCAGAACAAATACGGACGGCCTATAGACGGACCACCAAGAAGGTGGTACTAACAGACGACATCCCGCACACTAAACATTTTAACACCCTTAAGGGTGTAAATCAGTTTGTCGCCAGACGGACACCCTAAGGGTGCTGTTTCCTACACCCTACAGTTGGGGTGCTATTATAGCACCCTAGAGGAAGGGTGTCCAGCAAAAATTATGAAGGGTGTTAGGGTGTTAGTCCTCATTAACACCCATTTTCATAGGTGTTGAAAGGGTGTACACCCTTTATTTCTACAGTATAGGGAAGGCAGGCTCAGCTGTACATACCTTGAATTATGACTATATAGAGCGATCCAGGCATAACTCGTGTGCGCCAGAAAGTTCAAGTTCAGCTACCAAGCACGGCGTCCGATAGCCAAGCTTGAAGTTTTGATAGGCATATACAACATTTATACGTGTGCATGACAATAGATATTAGTAATTCAGGGCAAAACCTGTCTTCACTGCACAAATGCAACCTAGCAAACTATAACTTCTGAGCGTGTATATCTACATCAATGGTTATTACGCTTTACATATCCATATAAAATGTAATACGAACCAGCAAGACAAGTACGATACTGCATTTTCAAGGAAAGTAAATATATTTATTCCATGCTAGAATACATAACTACATAATACATACATAACAACCTAAAATGTGCAATCACCAAATACATTTGTAAGTACATGAAAATTTACATTTCCTACAAAAATGTTTTTTTAATATAACTGATCAAATCTGTCCTATATACAGGGTGTTTCAGTTAACTTGGGACAAACTTTAGAAATATGCAAATGCTCCGTAGGTGGACAGAACCAAAGTAATATTGTTTGCCGTCGCTTGGGGATACTCAGACAATTTTTTGTACTCCGCCTAATTAGACTTAATTATTTATTCAACTTCTCAACTGTTATAATTAGATGACAAGTGTCAATTAGAAGATTGTATAGAGCAACATGAGAAACTCCCGATACAGCTTTCTGTTGCTCAATACGTGCAACACAAAGTGTTTTTCCGAGCGTGAAAGATGCCCGCGAAATAGCATAAAGTGCCTCGAGCGGCCAGTCAGACGAAAATTTTGCGTATATTCACGGGCTTCTTTCACGCTCGGAAAAACCATTTTATGTTGCACGTATTGAGCAACAGAAAGCTGTATTGGGAGTTTCTCATGTTGCTCTACAATTTACTCATTGACACTTTTCATCTAAATATTATAATTGAGAAGTTGAATAAATAATTAGGTCTAATTATCGAATTAGGCCGAGTACAAAAAATAGTCTGAGTATCTCCAAGCGACGGCGAACAAAATTACCTTGGTTCTGTCCAGCTACGTAGCATTTGCATTTATTTAATGTTTAGCTTAAGTTAACTGAAACAACCTGTATATATGGTAACCCTAAAACAGCCTATTTGGTGCCACTTAAAGGAATAAATTTTCCATATTAAATTTCAGGTACAAAAACTCTAGTTTTGGTGGCCTTGAAAAAAATATATATATTGCAAAGGTCAATTAGGGATGTACATGAAATGCAGAGCAAGCACACAAAAAACACACCCTGTTATTTTGTATACCAATGTCATGGCAAATCATTGTGAAAAGCTGATTTGGAAAGTCGATATAAATCTTGACTGGCGCACATTTTTGATATACTGAAACACTGTATGTTTCACACATGAACTTGCTTTAAATAAGGTTTGATCCAGGAGCATCAAGATGAATTTTCGCTCCTCAAGAAGATTCCTTAAGCAAGAAAATTTTTTTCCCACCTAAATCATTTTTTTAAATGTAAATAGAGTTCTCTGAGCTAAAAATGCTGTGTAGCAGATTTTCCAATTACAATTCTGGTTTCCTTAAATTTTGTAATGCGAAGGCAATGCATGGTCTGTTATAAAATATGTTGCCTGAAAATGTTTTTTTTCTACTGCAAGACAGCCTAAATATGCCAGATTTATTACTGTTTAGGTGCGAAGTGCCGTATCAATGGCGGCCTTATAAAAACAAACCAGTTCATTAAGGTACTCTACTGGCCACATGCGGATTGCCACACATACATTGCCAATTTCTAAATTATTTTTACTTGGTGCGATAATGGAAGATTAGGGCTTGTACATAAATGAGCAAATAATGTTTAATAAATCAGCCTTACTCTGGTTACTGAATGAAGCTTCAAATGTGTGAGTTCACATTTTTTAAACACAGGCCATCATGCATCAGCCAGTAATGCATAAATAGATGTTAAACATCATGCTTAATATTTTCCAACAAGGAATGATTGTATCAAACAGTATAAAAGTATTAAACAGCATACATTAGTTTATTCAAATTAGAATAAAGTATATACATTTGAGCTGCAAAATTCTAATTTATGCAGGCAATCACCTTTAGCTTTCATAAAAGTGGAAATACTGTTCACGGTTAACCACAAGGAACAGGGACTCCATTGTCTGATCATCTTGACCATAAGTGCAGGAGATGGCTGTGCTGGAATCCTGCTTCCTGCATTAGCAAAATAACAGAATCATGAGAGTTGACTCTACATTTCATTACGATCCTATACACTGCGGGGAATTTAATAAGGCAACAAGCTTCTGAAAACAACACCCCTAATTATTGTGACCGAACACAAGGCACAGCTCAATTGGGCAAAAGTTCCAGTTTTCAAATTTAGAAACCGCGATCACTAAGTCATCGTGAATACAAAATGGCATAGAAGCAAAAATGAATATACAGTGGCCTTTTCACTATGGAAAATAAGAGCATAAAAGGTAGACTCTACCAACGACATCTCTTAGCAATGGGCATTTCTCCAGGAGCATGGATGTGACCGCAATATAAAACTCACAATATAAAATCTGCAATGTAGTTGTGCATTACACTTCAAAAGCACTGCAGCAGAAGACTTCATCGGAGAAGACACAATAAGACTGCTGTGCTCAAGGCATGAGAATTGTTTTCAATGCAACATTTATACACTCCGAGACGAAGAGCACTATTGTACAGAGAGAGTGCACAACAGACGAAAATGACGAAACCCCCAACTGCAATCTCACCTGCCCTGCATTACAGTAGCAAAGCAGGACTTGCTACTGCAAGTACTGCTTGCAGTACAATGTATCTACTTACATTGAGCAGTAGCTCAACAATGTCCAACTCTCCACTGCAGTCTATAAGGCCTTTTCTGTATACATAGTTATTTTTATTTATTGTTGTATATTTCTTTACCGACTGAGAATCAGTGTTTCAGCACATTTCCCTGGAAAATATAGAACGTCCTGCCAACTATTTTTTGCCCATGTTAGCTAGGCAATACGCTGACAAGTACTATTCTCTTATTTATACTTACAATCCTTCCGGATGCTCCGAATTTCTACTTCGTGCTCTGAACAGTGACGTATGTCCTCCTACTCAGTTTACGTTGGCTTCCTACAATTTACGTGGTCCTTCATATTGTAGCTGCTCAACTAGAGCCTAAAATTTCCTGCTGTATGCTAAAAGCACCATCTTTATTGGACAACATATCCTACGTTTCCCCCTCACTGTGGGGGAGTTTATGTAAGTACTGACCTATTTACTAGACCGCAGTGCCACAACTATTTCTCATCCTGTGTTGCCACTACATGCATGAGTCACAATGGCTGCAAATTGGCTCCCTGCCCCACCCTCTCTGATTCCAGGTCACTCTCTCTCCTAAATGTACAGTTTGCCACCTGGAGAATATCCAAAAGCATTGCATCCTCATGAAAAGTGCTCCTGTTAATCTTTTTTTTTCTCTTCTCCTGTAACGACTGTGTTAAACATGCTTGCGAATTTCATGAGCAGCTCAGTAAACAAAATAGGCACATTGCTGAAAAGAGGTTTTCAACTACCATAAGAAGCCACGGTTTCTTGCAATTTCTTCAATTCCCTTGCAGTCTTGATAGCAATCTAGCTCATTTTGATTTTGATACTGTTTTCAAAACAATAACAGCCGAAATTTTGAGGTTGTGATAATTATGTGATAATTAAAGGTAGAGGAGTTTGACGCAATGAGCAAATAAGAATCGCATTGCAGAGGGTAAACAAATACTCTTTTCCTGCAAATAAATTGGTAGGAGGAGGGTAACTTGAAATGAGCACTGAATGCACAATACAGAATATGATGCTGAAATGCCCCAATCTCTGATATCCTTGCACAAAAGAAAAACTTCATTATGAAAGGCAATGATGAAATTGCAACTATATACTTCATAGTCGTCATATCTGAAATGTGCACTGTGCCATCGGCAATATCTAAAAACTGCATACACACAACTGCACAAAATATGAACCTAAGGCTATCAAAGGCGCCTCACAGTATTAAATGGAAACTTATTTCAGAATCTTCGACTACACGCCTATATCTACTTACAATGTTGTCTTGTCTGAACGCAAACATAAGTGGCTTGCCCCTGATGGGTTTCTGATGGAGAGCACAAAGGCTGCGAATTGTGAGGCTGTCATCTGGATGACCTGCAAGAAATGACATTTTTAGTTACACATAAACAAATGCTACCAGAACGAGAGACACGATCACTGGCAATAAAGGTGATTTTGGTTGGCAAGAGAAAAATCAAAGCATGGACTCGGTACAGCTTACTGAGAAAAAAAAAGCCTCATACCACAGATGTTGCAGTGAAAGTTCATTCCATTGAAATTTCCACACACATATACGTTTGCCTGCACATACACTGTGGCCAGTGCTGTGCCAGCGGCATTTCTATTGTTTAATATTTCTTTTAGTGCTCACTAAGTTTATTACCAGCTATGAAAGCGGCTAAGTTGAATGTAATGAGTAAGCTTAGTGCCACATTGCAAATATATACTCGATCACACTAGTGACTTGGGCTACTATGTTGGCTATAAATAGTGTGAATGAAGCAAATTTGATTAATTATTGTTTCCTTGCCTTTTCTGGCCAAACAGCACCAGAGAGTTGTACAATTCAGTGGCAAATCCGTGGTAAATGCAAGAGGAATGCGTTAGAATGTCGCAACTCCTTGCAGGTCTCAAATCCATTATTTAAACCATGTTCACCACATTTGCCAAGTGTTGTTCAACAACTCACTTTACACAAGTCCTGCCCTTTCGAGGAGCGAAGTCTTGCACACACACACACGCACACCTGCACCACATGACTCGCTTTCAACAATTTACACACACACATACGCTTTTTTACACTTTGACACTCCTACTGAGAAAGCATTAAAAAAATTTATTGGACTCAATGCAACCTTCTCAATTAAACCTACCGCTCAATCAAACACATTCTCGAGTCCGAGGGCATGCCTTATAAATTCCAGTTTTACGAATTATAATTGGGCTATAGAGGACAATTTTCGAAGGGCATGAAAACCACCCCAGAGAGATCTAAATCTTAGCACTTCATATCTTCAGTTAAAGCTGCCTAAACCAACTGCTATATGCGGAATATCGCAAATAACCAGCTATTCACAATTTAAGCAGTTGTCTCCTTGAATTTGGGAGTGTTACGTGTCAAAACGACAATTTGATTAAGGGGCACAGGATAGCGGGTGACTCTGGATTGATCCTGACCCCTAGGGGTTTTTCAACGTGCCCCCAATGCACGAGACACGGGCGTTTTTGCATTTGTAGGCAAAACATTTTTTGTGCGAGCAAAAAGGGCGGCAGCATTTCGCCCGCCGCCGCCTCATAAGCAGTTGCCTAGTTCAAGGAAATGTGGGCTAACCCAAGGTACACGTTTCACGATCGAAATTAGTGTAATCGTGAAACACACTTTCCGGATTTCTGATTCATGTATTTATGCTGTTGATGAAACGTTTATTTCACAATAACAATCAAGGAAGTGGATTCATCAGGGCAGAGGAGGGAAAAAGGAGGAAACTTACACCTTCCACTGGTCCTCCGGCGCCTCCATATATTCCAGAGTGGCTCGACACCAAACTCGGTTTTCAGTGCGGGGACAGCCGCTGCACCAATTTTGAAGAGGTTTATTGCGTGTAAAACGACCGACTTTATTCAATACACACACACACACACAAGCACGCGCGCCCCCGCAAAATTTTCACAACACACGTACGCGCGCGCGCGCGCGCACGCACATACATAGCACTCACATACATAGCACATACATAGCACTCATAAAAACATAGCACTCGCAAAACGCACGCACGAACGCACGCACGCGCAAGCACATAGAGACCCGCATACAAGCACGCGCACTCGCAAAGTACTCACAAAACACGCACGAACGCACGCACGCGCCAGCACATAGAGACCCACATACAAGCACGCGCGCACAAGCAAAACACTCGCAAAGCAGCAACGCGCGCGCGCGCGCGCGCACACATGCAAAGCACTCACACAACAGGCACGCGCGCACATACAAAGCGCTCACAAAACACGCACGAACGCACGCACGAGCAAGCACATAGAGACCCGCATACAAGCACGCGCGCGCGCGCACGCACACATACAAAACACTCAAAAAACATGCACGAACGCACGTACACAGCACTCATAAAAAACGCACGCACGCACACGTAAAGCGCTTACAAAACACGTACGCGCGCGCTAACACACACCACACACACACACACAAACGAAGAGAGAAAGATAGCCCAAAACACGCTGAAGAAGGCGTCCGGCAAGCAGCAGCAGCAGCAGTACGCGGGCGCGCGAGGGAGAGCCAATATTGCGCCGGTACTTTCGAAAGGCGAAGCCAGTCGTCACTTCTTTTTCTACTCGACACAAAACGAACGACCGTGTTATAAGCCGCGCTGAACTCGCAAGAACACCACATTTCCGATAGTTCAAGCGCTCAGAAACAAAGCGGGATTATGCAGGCGCACCACGCCCGACGTGGCCACAGAAACGTTAGTCACACGGGGGCAATCGAGGTAGCCATCTTGCTAGTCACACGGGGGCAATCGAGGTAGCCATCTTGCCGTAGTACTGCGTGCAACTGCTTTTGCGCTTACATTAGTGAAATATGCTATCGGATCACAATGACATACTTCTACAGCCAACAATAACACGTAATCAAATAAAGAAACACCAAATGAACGGACACTTGCCTGAAACTTTCCATACTGACAGTAGCATACCGACCGCCGACACCGGGCACGTTGCAACTGCTCGTATCTGCTTCCGTGGATCCATCTTCCAGCGCGTGCCAAGGCTTTGAGTTGCGGTGGGGCACGATTAATACACAACGCACGGACCACGTCTCTGATTAGACCGCACATAAAACCAATCACACGTTTAAAATTATTTCCCAGAGCGCGAGACGCGGACAAAGACAAAAAAAGAGACAACGCATCTTTTGAAGCAAGAGTCAATGAGGTGACGTAGCAGCTTCCGCCTTCCCACCCTGCCGCGCGCCGGGTTGTCTAGGCAACGGTAAAGCGTCGTAGCGTCAGTTCCGGTCGCTTTTCAGTCGGGAGGGCGCAGCCGCGTAAATCGCGCTGTGCCGAATTTAGTCGAACTATAAATATTATCTGCCGTTGCCCCTTTATTCTCACAGCTTTGCTTGTTGGCGTGGCCGCGTGCTTGCTGCCACTTCGTTATGCTCTCTAGCTGTACCGGTGAGCTGGGAGTGGCGAATACGTTTCGTGCCGAGCGTTACGGTTTTTTTTTTTTTTACGGTCTGGGCTGCATGACTTTGAGTGCATCGCAGAAATCTTGACCGTGAGTGAGCCGACCAGCGCGCTTCTACAGGTACGATCAAAATACCAGCTGCGTCCGATCAAGGAGACCATGCCAGGTCACAGCATAAAGTTTCAGCGAGATCGTGGCTCGATAAGAGCGCTACATTATTAGTCGTGCCACGTGTGAGGCGCAAGCATTCACATCACTCGTGGCGTCTGCCAAAGGAGTGACAGTTGTGCTCTTCCGCAGTATATGTTTCGGTTTTCCATATTTCCATAGTCCGGAATTCATTACACTGAAGCAATTAGCGGCATCAGTTTACCATTTATGAACTGAACCATTTATGAACTATATCGATGATGGGCTTCAATTAGGTAAGCAGGATCGTCTGACTTGGTTGGTTTACACGTAAATTAGCCTAATTTTTATGCCTGCGTGTCTAATTACTACCTTGAATCGCTTAAAAAGTCATCTCACCGGGGTTCGCAACCTTTTGTTGGGCTGTTAAGGGCACCGCTAAATTCCTGCAGAATTTTGCGAGTTGCTTGCGCGTTTTCATTCAATTACTGCAGTTTGTATTAAAAGTGTCTAATTGCACTGTAGTATCACAGTGAGAACTAAATCTAATGATATTTCATGAAATTGCAAGTGAATGTGTCTACTTTTCAAGGTAATACGTTTTGGAGTGCCCGTCATGCTAGTAACATCTGTATCTTAGAAAAAAATGACATACATAGACACATGGCTCATTGCGCGGACGTATGCGCGTTCTTATGGCCAGATTTATGCATGCATCCTTGTGTTCAACACCCTTCAGACGTCGATTTAACACCCTTCTTTGAGCAACTTCACACCTTATGTGCCATATACACCCATATGATAGGGTGTTTTTAACAAAATGAGTGCTAAAAGGGTGTGCACGGGGGTGTAAATGCGTAAAACACCCATTTTAACACCCTTAAGGGTGTGAAAATGTTTAGTGTGCACGTACCTTCGCCCGCTGTCTACTGTCGTTGAAAAGAAAAGTGTACAATCATTGCATTCTACCGGTGCTAACATACGGGGCAGAAACTTGGAGGTTAACAAAGAAGCTCGAGAACAAGTTAAGGACCGCACAAAGAGCAATGGAACGAAAAATCTTAGGAGTAACGTTAAGAGACAGGAAGAGAGCGGTGTGGATCAGAGAACAAACGGGGGTAGACGATATTCTAGTTGACATTAAGCGGAAGAAAGGGAGCTGGGCAGGCCATGTAATGCGTAGGATGGATAACCGGTGGACCATTAGGGTTACAGAATGGATACCAAGAGAAGGAAAGCGCAGTCGAGGACGACAGAAAGTCAGGTGGGATGATGAGGTTAGGAAATTCGCAGGCGCAGGTTGGAATACGCTAGCGCAAGACAGGGGTAATTGGAGATCGCAGGGAGAGGCCTTCGTCCTGCAGTGGACATAAATATAGGCTGATGATGATGATGATGATGACCTTCGCCCGCTGCGGCGTGTGGGCTCGCTGCCAGCGTTTTGACAGCCGTTGTCTGCAGTCATTCAGTGTGATCTCTTTATGTTTGTTTGTGCACGCTCACACCACGCTTGTTCATTCAGTTAGTAATAGTCGGGCCACATTTTCCAACGCACGCTACACATGCAATGCTGCCCGGATCGGCAGTGCAGCACTACAGGTGTGTCCCTTCGCACGCGCTGCCCACGGGAAGCGCTTCTCATCAACACCACCGTTTCACACGCGCCTTCTCGTGGTCATCGAGTCTCTCTTCATGTCGGTCTACTTACGCCGCAGCACACCTGCTTACTTAATCAGCTCATGTTTATTACAATTCATATTGCTACCAAAGCCGCTCCCCTTACTTCGTATGACATTGCTGTGTTGCTATCGCATTCATTGCTTCGCCCTTAGGGCGAAACTGTGACATTTTTTCTTTTTGTATTATGTTTCTGAGAGCTTGTTCACATTAAATATGTCGAGCAATAGAAATTCTCCGCCTAAAGGAGAAAATTACGGGCCGAAAGGATTAGCTAACAAACAGCTCAGTCTACTCTGTGGTCTTCGATAAACAGGACTTGCCTCATGCAGCATTGCAAGTCACATATCACGTTAATATTTTCGAATTAACATTATCTTGCTTGTTAATTGAAGCTTGCGATGCTTTGTCACACGTAAGGATGGCCAAAGCCGAGGCTGCTTCCAAGTGCAATGTTCCACTCTCATCGCAATTCCGATAGCCGACTGGCGTGCAGGGGGCGTAATGGCCGTCGCACGGGGACGAAAACACGCGCATGCGCAATGTCGTGTACGGACTCCGGGTGGCTGCTTCGTCAGAGGACGTAATAATCCATTTTGGCACGCGCTCACAGATGCCACAAAGTACTGTCCCCGCTGAACTGTCAAGGGCAAATAAAATGCGAACAACGGATCACGTTCCCGAACTATATCTGTCGGTATACAGTGTGGGCCATCAGCCATTGATTCTTTCGACATGCTCGCGTACATGGTTTTCCCTAGAATGCGGAGCTGCTCGACCAACTGCGATGATGTCGTCCATATTCCATTAACTGATGCTTGTTTCCTTACGCGACCTACTACCGCGAAATTCCCACCTAACCAGTACCGTTATGGTGGCTAGCGATGTCTTCGCTCGTGCAGCACGATATATCTGACACGTGATCGGTTTCCTGACCTGCATCGCTTTGCTCTTGTTTCCACCATGAAAGCGCTTCCAGTGTCTCATCGTAATGTGAACGTCACCGGGAATATGTCGTACTGAAGGAGTGACGACGGCGCTCGGCACTGTGATGATGACAGGCAAAGTGGTAATGGCGCTGTGCAGGGTCGGGTCAGGAAACAAGCATCGAATATTATAGTATACATGCAGGGTGTTTCATTTCACATTTCCAAACAAATATGCAAATGCCCCGTAGCTGGAAAGAACCAAGGTAATCTTGTTTGCCGTCGCTTGGATATACGCAGATTATTTTTTTGCATTCCGCCCCATTAGATAATTAGTCTTAATTAATCAATCAACTTCTAAATTATTATATTTAGATTAAAAGTGTCAGAGAAAATTGTAGAGTAACATGAATAACTCCCGACAGCGCTTTCTGGTGCTCAATAGGAGCCACATAAAAATGTTTTTCCGTGCGTGAAAGAAGCCCGCGAATAAACGCAAAGTGCCTCGAGCGGCCAGTCGCGCGGAAATATTGCGTGTTCGCGGGCTTCTTTCACACTCCGCAAAAAATGTCGCAGTTTCGCCTGAAAGGCGAATCATCGATTGCGATAGCAAATTTGTGGACAGCTATACGAAGTAATGATAGTATATTTATCAGCGGTGTTCACCTTGCAAACATGGGCATACTAAGTGAAATAACAAGCACGCTGTCACGCGCGCACAAGCAAACATGCACGCATCTCATTCGATGACCGCGCAAACTCGTTGTCAAAATGCTGGAGTGAGAAAGCGCGGCTGCATCAGCTTGCCAATTGACCTTCGACTGCCGCTCGCATCAACGCGAATTAAGCCGCGAAAAGACAGCGTAAGGCGGACTTTGGGACTTTGCCCCCGCCGCAAATGGCTTTCAGGACACAGCGGCCGGGCGGTGGCGCGTAACGTGGAACGCGCTCCCCCCTCCCCCTCCCTACCCACCCCCCAGCCTTGCGGAGCCTCGCTTCCCGGGCGGGCGGGCGGACGGGCGGGCGCGGCCGCTCGGGCCGCCCGCAATAAAACGCCCCGCCTCACCCTCCCCGCCTACCCTCCCTTCGGAGCGCTGCGCGCGACTGGAAGACGGAACGCTTCCTTCCCGCTTCTCTTGAGCCGCGATGTGCGATTATTTGAGCCGCAATCGCCGGCTGACCCTCACACGCTTTCACTCGCACATACAGAATACGGCGCGGGGCGACGATTTTATCGCCCTTGTACTTTATGCGAAGCTCACGGCGACGACGAGAAATGCGCTTGGAATGTCCATATAATTGCTATCGCAATAAAACCCGTTTGCGTAGCACGTATTGAGCAACAGAAAGCTGTATCGGAGTTTTTATCTTGCTCTACAATTTTTCATTCAATCAATCTTATATAATAGAGAAGTTGATTATTTTTTAAGACAAATTATCTAATTAGGAGGAATGCAAAAAATAATCTGAGTATCTCCAAGTAACGGCAAACAATATTACCTTGGTTCTGTCCAGCTACGTGGCATTTGGATATTTTTGAAGTTTGGCCGAAGTTCACTAAAACACCCTGTATAAGCGACATTTTTGCATAAGGGCGAGCAGCCCCGCTCTCTACGTGAAAACCATATGTGAGCGAATGTCGCCAACAATGAGTGGCTGACCGCGGCACAATGTAGGCTGTTTATACCTTCACTTCTGCTTCGGGCACGCGCGCTCCGCTGTTCACATTTAATTTGCCCTCGATAGCGCATATTTGCGATTACGCCCTGCTTAAAGTGGATCGCATTCTTAGTTCATAGCGTTTGGCCTTGTAGGACCTAAATGGACACAAAAGAAACAATTAAGTTGAACTGTGTGGGTAAATTGTCATTTCACAATACCAAAAAAAAGGTTACTCACTGTGATTGGTGGCGTGGAGAGTCATAAAAAAAATGGGCTGCTACACAGCCTTCAAGTTCCCGCACAAGCTCGCCGTGACATCCTGAATTATGACGGTATCTACTCGATGCTCATTAATTGTCTATTACATAAGATGGACTATATTTTATTCTGTAAGAGCCAAAGACCTAGTTATCAAGTTTCGAGAACTGTTACTCAGCCACAGTGCCGCAGATGCAAGAAGATATATTGAAATACCTGATGTCACAGTGACGTAATGGTGGTCGGCTTCAATGCAAATTTCAAAATGATTGCGAGGCCCTCATTTTCTCTCCATGCAGTAAGCACTTAGCGTGAAATTAACGAAAATAAAGTGTTTTAGAATACTTCATCAGCCTCAGCTTAGTGTCTCTCTTTGGCGGCTCCTTTAGCGCATGTTTGCCTCGGCATTTATTTTTCAAATTGCCCCTAAAGAATGGGGCAAAGCGATCAGCTGCGTCACGGACGCAGCTGATGGCTCTTTGTGTTATTGGTGACATTTTGTGAGGTTGTGTTAAGCTCAGACGATGTTCAAAGGAATACTGCGGTGTATCTTTTCTTGATAGCTAGGCAAACGTGCATGCTTGGCTCTTATACCGATGTTTAAACATTAGGACCTGAACATTAGAAATAGCCCAACCCTACACTACATAAACATTTGCCTTATGTTACCTGTACTCTTCATCGTCATATGCTGTCACTAGCATTACGAAACCCTCTATACATTATATGATAGTAATGAAGACACGGCATATTTTATTTGCATTAAAGTAAATCCGCACTCTTTGTTGGTTTGGATGACTCGGACTAGGAGTCCTTGAAATTAGGTTTTTTTCTCTCTCTTGCTTTCTTGCTAATCTGACTAAGGTGGTAGGTTTGCTAATGTCTCTGTCACTTTTTTTACAGCATCATGGGCACGGAACCCCCTACCTTGTGGAGTTACTGCTCCTCATTAAACCGGCTATGTCCCAAGCTGATGCCACTCATCAAGATCTACGCCGACCTGCGGTGGTCGACAACACCCTTCACAGCGAGAAGCGTGCTCGACAGGTTTGGCTGCACGCAGGGTTCCAGGCTATCTGCGGACGGCGTCTGTCACGTCGTGGCGCAGCTGTCAACATGGAACGAAGTCCTAGTCTTCATCAACATGGAACTGCGTGAGGGTCCTCCCGGTCAACTTTCCCTACTGTGCCTCCGTGGCATGTATGGCACATTCGGCTTGCAAGCGCGCGAGCGCCATGCGACTATCTTGGTTCACTGGCTCCTCACCGTCCACCGGTGTGTGACAAGCATTGAACTAGACGACAACGTGATCCCCAATTTCAGTGCCTATTTGCCAGTGTACTGCGATGCCCTTCAACGCAGTCTTGGCGTAAGGGATCTCAAAGTGTCTGCGTGGATCTGCAGTCGTGACGGATCTAGGTCCCTCGTCAATTCCATCATGTGCATGCGACACCTCGAAGTGCTCCGTTGCGAAGCACTTGACCTTTCCTCTCAGGACTTCATAGAGTACCTCGAATCAAATGTCACTTTGAAAGAGCTTTCCGTGGCGAACGCTTTTCAACGTCCCGGTAATGCCCCAGTCATTCTAAATTCCCTGCACATGAATAGCTCCTTAGTACAGCTTTCAATTCAGAGTGATTGTCTCGATGCAGATAGCCAGGATTGGTTTGGCGAGTACATAGAACGCACTACAACACTTCGCTGTATAAGGATAAGCCACTCTTCGGCGTGCTTTCCGCGCTCTTTGGTACCACTATTCAAGGCTTTATTAAGAAACAAAACCGTCCTTAGGATTGATCTCGTTCGGTTTAATCTAGGCATTGATGAAGCATGGTCTTTTGCGGACCTAATTACTGTTAATCATAATTTGAAGATCGCAAATTTTGTAACGTGCTCGTGGAGCTCTGAACTGCATCCAGCCCAGTATTCAGGCTCTACAACACGAAACACGCCTGAAATGGGCCACAGCGAGCATGCAGAGAGCCGTACGGAAGCTCTAGTTCGGATTCTTGGACCGGAATCCTTACTGGAAGAAATTACGCTGGACTTAAGCCCTTTTGATGCTTGCGAACAGATGACACTGCTTAATGCTTTGGCAGAGAATACCACTCTCAAGAAAGTGAACGTAGAAAGATTGAATTTTTACAGTGCAACTTCACTGTACAAAGCCATCCGAGAGACGGGCACCGCAGACAGGGTGCACTTTGGCCTTGTTGAGGCAACAACAGCAGAGCTCTATCGTTTGCAAGAGTGCTGCATTGAAGCTACAAAACTATCACTAGTTAATACACGCTCACATGGTGCGAGACGAGAGTGCCTGACGTTTCTTATACCGTGCACCCATCTGACGGTGCTCAATTTGGACATAGATAAACGACTTTGCAAGCTGGAAGCGCGCGTTCTCTCCATGTTCCTACGACAAAGCCACTGCATTCGAGAATTTTGCATGTCATTCTACGTGAGACCTGGTGCTTTGCGAGAGATCCTACAAGGACTCTCAACGAACACTGCCTTAGAGAAGTTGGGCGTCACACGTTGCGTCCTTGACAAACAAAATGCGGCATTACTTGCTAGTATCGTTGGGCATAGCGCAACTATCTGGCACTTTGGGTACCAAGCTCACTGCGTCGCTTCATGCCGCCTTCTGCTTATTTACCTTGCAAAGTACCTCCCATCTAACACTGCTCTGGTGTCTCTGGAAATCAGTGAATACCGCGCACTCATGAGGCACTCTGCCGCTGTAAAGGACGTCGTGAGACGCTACGCGGCTCTTGTTGACTGCGCCGCGCACTTCGTTCTCGGCACGAGGAACAAACACTGCGCGGAGGCCTTCGAACGTGTCGCCAGTGGCCGTGGAATAGTGGCCAGAGTTCAAGAAATGGCCGCCGAGCCGTGCGCCGATCGAGCAAGGGCCATGATACGAGAGGCCACGCATTGGCTGCTTGGAATGATACCCTTCATGAAGATGGCTGGTGTCGTCAAAAATGATTTGTCATGGGACGAGACCGTCGACTACCGAGAACGCTTAGAAATCTTGCCTCCGGAGTGCTGGCTTCACGTGAGACAGTTCATCAAGGTTCGCGACGTTGTACATTGGGCGCCCTCCACAACCACGTGGCGCAAACGAGCTTTCTGGGGAGCCACTTCGGGTATACGTCGGTCCAAGCTGCGTCGGCTGCAAACGTGAGGACACCAATCGGCCAGTTTTGCATCACGATCTGGGATAGGCCGTTTTTGTATTGACAAATGCGTGACACGTGCTTCATGCTTTGACATGCGTTTTAAATAGTATTTCATTGGGCTTCCAGCCGTAATTATATGTTAGGATTGTAAAGTGTTTACCATCTGACAAAGCCTAATAAAATGAGCAGCTTCTTTTAAGGCGAGAGCCTTTCTTTGGCTACTCTACCTCACTTTCTTAATTGGCTTCGATACGATGAGAGCGTAAAAGTAATTTCGGATATATATGCCCTGCGAGGAATAGAATCGAAGCCATAGTTATTCAAGACATTAGTTGTTCCTTTCTTGGTACCTTGCGTCATAATTAGCTCTCTGATAAGCAAAGCCAGCAACAGTGTTAAACAAGGTGTACTTAAGGCGATTGACCGCGCTTCGATGTCTGGGAAAAGAAGACGACGATGAGTGTGGTTGTTGTTGACGCTCTAGCTCGCGCTCGCTTTAACCAGACCTGCCTTTCGGATAGCCTTCTGTAACGCCACATCGAGGCCTGCTTGAAGACCAACACCCCCATTTATTTACAGATAACCCGATACCTTCTTGTACCTTAATCACGCACCTCGCGAGTGGAAACCTCTTTTAACCCACACAAAACAAATCTGCAGTGCATACAAACAGACAACAGTACAGAATAACCGCATATGATTTTTCCAAGAGAAAAGTACGATGGAAACTGAAGGCATCGCTGTTAATGGATAGCATGGACTGACGTGTGCAAATAGACTGCTGAAATGGCACCCCGTGCTCTCGCACGCATGTTAATGCTCTTTGCCGCAGGGATGAAAAGGTGCCATTTCGTGTCGGTATTTACGAGGGAAATCTCTTCGCGTGGCGCTATTAATATACACACCGAACGCCAAAGGCGAAGTTTCTGTGGCACTATTTCATTTTTTAGCATTCGTAAATCTTTATATCTGCACGCGTCTATTTTATTCAACCGTATTTATTGTTTGGCCATAGCTTTTATTTTTAATTGCTGGCCTTATGCTGTTGTACTGGCGGTACGCACAAACTTTTCCAAACGTGGCTCCAGTGACATTCTATGTTTTGCCATTGTTCGTCACATCGAGCCTCCATCTTCCCGTGAGCTTGCCTCTTGTTTGGACGGCTAAGTGGTATTTCTACCTTACTTCTTCTAAGCTGAAGCTAACTCTCAGCGTTTACTTTGGAGTATACCGGCTAACAAATGGCATGAGTTCCGGCGTTAGTGGCATACCGTCAGCAGCTTTGTTTACGTGAATTCCGCAGGAATAATATAACCGTTCACGTTATGTTTTCTGCTTTTTGTTTGTTAGTCAAGCACACTGGCGTAGGCACCCGTTGACTGACCACGTTTGTTATACTGTCAACAGCAGTCAGTCAGCGGTTGGTGCCTACGATTGCGTACCGGCGCTAAAACGTTGGTCCCTACCGGTAGACACCAATGCTTTATTTGAAGGTAGACGTCGATGCGGGGGTCTAGGGACGGTCATGTATTCATGTGTCAGCGCTGAAAAGTCGGACTGAAAGGTGTTCAAAAAGTAGCAGTTTCGCCCGAAAGGCGAAGCATCAGTTGCGATAGCAAATTAGTAGAGAGCTATACGGGGTAAGGATAGTAGTTTTATCGGCTGCATAAACTTTGACACATTCGCTTACTAACTGAATTAACAAGCATGGTGCCAGCGCGCACAAGCAAACATGAATAGATCACACTCGATGACCGCAGACAACCACTGTCAAAACGCTGGCGTGAGCAAGGGCGGGTTCAGGAGCGGGCGAAGGTTCGTGCGGTCTATCGCTTCAACGCAAATTGAGCGGCGAAAGCACAGCCCATACAAAGGTCAGAACCGTGTGGAGATCGCTTTCAAGATCCGGTCCGTGCGACAGCCCGAAACCGAGCAAACAACAAGTACGCAGTTGCTGGCGGAATAGAAGCAACACACCCTCCCTCCCACGCTGCCTTCCCGCTTTCCTCATTTCGCGTGGGAGATTGAGTCGTCTCTTCCCCTTGCTACAGCGTACTAGCCAGGGAAGCCATTTCCCCTTGCGCCCGGTCACAAGATACGCATTTGGTGCCGCAGCTAAACGTCGCCTCCTTTCCCTCCCTCCCATCCCCCCCGACCTTTCGCACGACGGAATACATCGCGTTTGCTCTCCGCCGTGCGTTCGCTCTCCGTGAAAGCGCGTGTCCCTCGCGCGCTTTAGTTATTTATTTATTTACAAATACCTCACAGGCTCCACGAGGAGTATTATGTGAGGGGGACTATACAATAAATTTTAGCAAGAACACAAAAACAAAAGGAATTCAAAAATTAAGTGTTATGCTATGGAGAAATGTGAGAGATAACATAGGTGTAACACTGTAATAATAAGACACTTGGAATGTATTATACATAATTGAACGGGCCAACATGCTGTCAATATATAATGTATAAACATGATTTCAAGAGATCATATGGTTAGGAAACAAAGTCATAGATGGTTAGTATTTTATTTCTAAAAGCCGCGTGATCATAAATGCACTCTCCATCATCAGGGAGGTCATTCCATTGAATAATGGCACGTGCTAGCGCAGGTGCGTTAAAGGCTGGGGTGCGGCCAAAAAGACGAGCAAAACTATGCTGATTATGTATGAAGCCTATGAGATATGCGATGAGGCTTCTTTGATAGTGGCAAGGTATTTCGTGCCCGCTGTAGTATACTTTATGGAATTAATATGGAATGGCTGTCTTCCTGCGTAATTCCAGGGATGGCAATGATAACGAAGCCTTCATGTTAGTCACACTGAAGTAGGGGTTATAGTCACGGGTGATGAAATCTGCAGCGCGGTTTTGCACAGATTCAGTTTTGCCGTATGCGCTTTCACTCGCACATACGGCGCGCGGCGGCGTTGATCGCCCTTGGACTTTATAAGGAACCTCACGGCGACGACGACGGCGACACCGACGGTGGGATTCTGCTTGGAGTGTCCATATAATTGCTATCGCAATAAAAAAGATATACGAATCCGCACGTGTACAATGCACTAGAACAAAGCTGCCTACACATAACCAACAGAATGGGCACGTGCGTAAAAACTTAGAGCAACGCTGAGTGGTGTGGCGACGGGGATGTTTAAGAACTTTTTCTCGCGTGAAAGAGTAAAGGATTCACTAAACTTTTATGAATCGTTTCTCTAAAATGCTTTGGTAAGTCTGCCATCTCTTACTTAGTTTTCGTCAATGCAATATGTGTCAATACAGACCAAACAGCCTTTTCCTAAATAATGCCTCCAGATTAAATGTTTTCTCTTACAACCGAAAAAAAATGCATTCTACGCCATTTGAACAGCAGAGATGCAATGGCAGAATGCTTTACGGGAAATGTTGCTGCTTTGTATGTAACGAATATTAAACCTTGTGGAGTACTTAATAATCTATCTACACAAACAGGCTACTTTCCAAGATATATAAGCTGATGCCGGATCAAGATAAAATGCCTATGATCTGTGCGAAAAAAAAAATCTGAAAGGTGTGGAAAAAGAGTTTTAATACATTTGTTTGATATAGCTAGTTTAGCCTCCATGTGCTCAAACAGAGGACACAGGTGAAAAAAATGAACAAAAAAGTGTTGTGATCATTTTGGTGAAAAATAATTCGCCCCATTTAAAACCGGCATCATCTTTCTCCCAGGAATTGGTGATGGTTGAACGAACCACCTTGACTGTTTGGATTGGGATTTCGCTTGGCGTATTCGTCTTTTCCTACAGTCGAACATCGCCACTATATATGTTCATGTTGTTGTTATTTGCTCTCATTAAGGTGGCTATTGATAAAAGGTTGTGTATGAACTATTCTCTTAACACATACTTCTATTTTTTTAGAAGCGCGTGCAGCAAAGATATTCACTGCAAAATATAAAAGAGACGAACTTTGGCGGGCCAATATAGTGCGAATTTACGTTTTTCTTCGTGTTCAAGTACGATGGCCTTAACAATACCAACATCTATGAAGCCCTTTGCAACCATCCGTCCAGCCCGAGCATGAGACGGTCAGGCATCATAGGTACGATGTATGGCATTGAATGCCAACGCTGAGACGATTAAAAAATGAGAAGGGCTGGGTAGCATTTTCCTCTGAATACATGGTCTTAGGCAATTTCAGAAGGATTTGGTGCATCTGGGATCTGGCTATCTTGTAGCCGCTTCTAGCAAGAAACGGTCAGTTAGGTGCTTGTAGATGTCGTATGGACATGACAATGGTATTGAATGATATCTCGTCATGCCTTTAATACGTAGCAACCATCCGCAACTGAGGATACAATAAAGAAATGTCGCAGTTTCGCCCTAAAGGCGAAGCATCAATTGCGATAGCAAATTAGTAGAGCTATTCGGAGTAGGGATAGTAGAGTAGTTTTATCGGCCGCATAAACTTGGACACATTCGCTTTCTAATTCAATTGACAAGCGTGGTGTCATCGCGCACAAGCAAACATGAATAGATCCCACTGAATGACCGCAGACAACGACTGTCAAAACGCTGGCGCGGCCGCTGCAGCGGGCGAAGAATCGTGCGGTCTATCGCTTCAACGGAAACTGAGCGGCGAATGGACAGCGCATAAAGGTCAGAGCCGTGTGGAGACACGGCTGGGCTCGACTGGCGCGCGCGCTCGCTCGCCTCTTAAGAAGCGAGTGCGCGCGCCAGTCGAGCCCGGCCGTGGTGGAGATAAAGAGACGGTGCGGGCGACGGCCACCACAGCCAGTGCAATCGTATTTGTTGGCAGAGTAGAAGCTGCTCCCCCCGTCCCTCCCGCGCTGCCTCCCCGCTTTTTTTTTTTTTTTTGCTTTCGCGTGGGAGATTGCGTTGCCAGTTCTCCTTGCGCTGGGTTGCAAGATAAGCATTTGGTGCCGTAGCACAGCGTCGCCCCGCCTTTTGGGCGACAATCGCGTTTGCTTTCCGCCGTGCGTTGGCTCTCCGTGATAGCGCGCGTCCCCCGCGCGCTTTTACTCGCGCATACGGCGCTCGGCGACGATTTTATCGCCCTTGGAATCTATACGGAACCTCACGGCGACGGCGACGCCGACGGCAGAAATCTCGTTGAAGTGTCCGTATAATTGCTATCGCAATAAAACGTGTAGGTAGCCGTCAACGGGGTGGACTCTCGGTCTCGGTGTCGCTGTCGCCCTCTGCTATGCCGCCGCCAAGTGCAATGTAACTTAACTGCCGCGCCCTCCACCAGATGGCGTGGAGTGGTCGAATTTATAAAGTATTTTCCAAGTGAACCAAGCTTACCAGCAAGTATGCGACCGGTAGAGTAAGCAAAATAATAATAATAATTATAAAAATAATGATGATAATAATATTTATTACCGCAAACATGATACTCTAGACAGCTCGCAAGGCTAAACAGAAATAGAGTCACCTATCGCATTTGTTTTGCAGAAAATATCACATTTAAAGTATCGCTTAACAGAAGGTATCGGCAGGCGCGGATCCAGGGGTCCGGAGGACCTGACCTTCCCGTCAGATTTCTGCATCGCCCCTCGCTGACAGGGTGATGGCGACAGGGCCATCATCCTGTCATATTATGGCCACCAGCATCCTTCAAAAGTATTTTTCGCGAGTACCAGGGGTACCAGCCATGTAGAAGTAAAGCTAGCTCACTCACAAGGTTAGCTGTTTTCCGTAGGGGTGTGGTGTCGCGAAGTTGTAGTTATTTTTTCTCATGAACACTTGGACCTCCTGGCGTGGCCGTGCCTGGCGGCATCTTCTGAACGAGGGGATCTCCCTTTTGTCAAGCACGCCGATGTCCGCGCGAGCGCCTTCGCGCCTCTGTCATCGGGGTTTCATCGGTTGCCTTTTACCGTTACCTGGACCTCTTACCGTTACCTTACCGTAAGCAAGGGGTGCGGCGTAGCGCGTTCACACCGGAGAAAAAAAGCGGAGACGCGTTGACAGCAACAACGTGAATACTTGAACAACTTAAACAGTAAATAGATCAACTTAATATGTCCCCCTGTCCTTCACAGTTCGTCTGTCTGCCCTTCAATGCCGCGTAGTGATTGCACGAAATTTGGTGCTACAATGTCACAGAAAAGGATATCGACATTTTTAAAGCGAAAGCCTTAAAGTTTTGCTTTAAATCTCTACGTTTCAAGCTCGCTGTGAGCTATAGAAAAAGTGAGTGAGCTCGCTTCGCGCTCGTGCCACTACTTGCGCGTTCGTCAGCGCTGGGGAGGATGAGGGAAATGTCAGCGGTGGCGTGGCAGGGCTTCGACGGAAAGGGCAACGGCGGCGTTGGGAAGGAGGAAGGAAATAGCAGCAGCAGCGCAGTAGGCGCGTTGAGGGTAAGCGCGGTGGCGGCGCTGGGGAGAAGGAGAGAAATGCCAGTGGCGGCGCGGGTAGAACGTTCTGGAATCGGCGGCACCACTCTCGCAGCGCGCTCGCGCGCGTTGTATTGACCCTTTTTGCGGCGATCCCGTGGGCGCTGCCATGTTTTATCACGTGGTGACGCGTCCATTGCTTGCCTCAATTGCCTCCGTTGCCTCCTTGTTTACAATGGAAGTGTATTTGACGCCGGCGCGGCTTAGAAAACCTCTGTTTTCGGAGATATCGTAGACGGTGACTAGGTGGATGACACGAAGCTTTGATCACAGCTTCAGAGAACATGCAAAAGCGATTTCGGAGCTGATTAAGCTATGTGCAAACGCGCAAGCAGCGTATATGGTGCTTGTTCTAAAAGCGGGGCTAAATATGTATTCCAAGCTATCCAAGCTTGCCGATTATGAATTCAGTCAGGATTAGTGTGTTTTGCTCTTTGTTCTTTATTCGGCAAATATTTTAAAGCAGTGGCTTGTCCGTTTCTGACTCAGTGAAGTTCCTCGGTGCGACCACTATCTGATTATTTTCTGTCTAATCGCTCGCGAGTGTTATCAGTTCCTATGGATTTGTTCTTGTTGCGTACAAGGCTTGAAACGTAGCTGTTTTGTGCGTTGGGTACCTTGAAGAAAATATATATTACAGCTAGTAACTCGCTTACACTTGAGGACCGTCACGGAACATTCAGCTTCGACCATTCGTGCGCCATAGCTGTAGTCCGTCATTTATTGTGCGTATACAGTGCGCATATATTCAAGTGTGCGCCCATTCACTTATTCTTGGTACGTCAGCGATAGAGTGGGCGTAAGTTTTGCTGCCATTTGTGAAAGATGTGTATAGATAACGTGCGCGAAACTTACTATGACAGGAAGCGGCGCTACTCCCTTTGTCATTGTTTAACGAGTGGTACTCACTCTTGCCGACGTTCTGGGGATGAAGCCCTTATAGCTTTGAAGGTTAGCGATCCAAGGCTGGCGGATGAGCAAATTTCTGTATCCTCGAGGAAAGCCGTACATCACGAAGTGCCAGTAACATGTTCGGACAGTTGCAGCAGCGGTCCGCGAACTTGGCCAGACAGATTCATTCTATTCCTTAACATGCCAGTCACTATTTTTGCAGCCAACTACTGCACACGTCTTCAATCCACATGATTCCATCCAGCTTGATTGGAGCACAGTGTGTTAGCGAAAACTGAGTTGCATTTCCGACAGCTGATCGCACAGAAGCAAGGTAGAAGCGGTAAAGGTTTCGTATTCGTGCGCGGTCGCTGAGCAGAGGTATGGCGCGCCGCCGTGAGCGCCATCTCGTTTCTTTAAAACAAACTGCTCTGCGAAAAGGGTCAATACCTCGGCGCGTGGGCACAGAGCTTCATTCCAGATCGTTATGGGTACAACTAGGCTTTCGCCTTCACATTCTTAGACAGTTCTAAGCATCCCTCGTAATTTTTCTCCTGTGTCCAAGCGCTCGTTGTAATACACTGAAACCAGCAAAGGTACAAAAAAAAAGAACGTATAACGACGCTCTTTGATTTACGAGTTTTCTATTGCTTAAAGTAAGTACCCGCGAATGTATATATAAAAAAACAGAAATACAAGTTACCGTTCTTCATTTTGAATTTCCCTTCTCTTCTGTCGTGGCAATGGGGAGGCCTCTCTGCCTTCTGCTAAATAGCTTCACTCGTCATGATTTTCTTTTTTTGCTTCACGTGAATTGTAGCCAGATTTACACCAAGATACTTCATACCATGTTGTTACGCAATCTATATCTAACGTATAAATTGTATCTTGTTTTTCTACGAAAATGAAGGAACTACCTGCAGCCCGTAAATAAAATGTGAGACGAGCCATTGTCAATTAAATATAAACGACGCGAGGTGCACTCATTACCTCACGATGTTTCCCTGCGTGGATTCTCAGGGAACTCAAGGATTGTGAGGGAGCAAACAGTGCACAAAGCCGCAGTAATTTTTTGTTATACTTGGTTTTATTCCCGCGTTGCTTTCATTATTCGTCATGAACCGTAATAAAATATTAAACTGTTAAGCTGTGCGCTCTTTTTATTTTTAAGAGTTGAGCGTTGTGTCCGACTTATTCCAAGGAGTAACTCTCCCCGCACTCTTACAACTGATGTTCTTCGGGAGGAGTATGCAGCTTTCAGTTTCACAACTAATAAGGCGGTTCCGCGACCAACCTGCTCAATGAAAAAGATCTCTTGCTGAAGTGTGCATATATAAATATATGCGACAATATTAACAACAACTAAACTAAGAACTATGCATAGGCAACTTTTATAACTGTACCGCTCATTCTGATCACAGTTACACGTTGAAAACATCCAGTACCAGCACAGTACCGTTCGTAAGCTATAAGTTTTGCATTATCACTTCGCAGTGCTATATTGTCGTACAATAAGCATAGGAGGCCCAAACCCACCCGATCAGTTTGTCTGAGTGGGCGTTCTCGCGGAGCGGGTGAAGCCTCGAGTAGAGCACTGCACGGGCCGATTTTTTCAGCCCGGGCCCGGCCCTGGCCCGGAAATAATCTACGTTACCCGCCCGACCCGGCCCGCCACCCCTTTACCTTAGGCCCGAGCCCGGCCCGAGCCCGACTCGAAACCGGCTCGAACCCGGCCTGACACCGAAAAATAATGTTTTTCAGAGTTCAGACGCCCGAGAATAACTCCCTGCACGTCACATGCACACCACCAGAAAGCCCGAGGCCGGCCCGGGCCCGCGTCAAAAAACCCGAGCCCGGCCCGGGCCCGGGTCAAAAAGCACACGCCGTGCCCGAACCCGGAAAAAACGTTCTACCGGCCCGGAAAAACTGTCCCGTGGGCCGGCCGGGCCCGGGCTTTCGGGTAAGCCCGAGCCCGTGCAGTGCTCTAGCCTCGAGCTGCCGCTGCGCAGTGGAGGAACGTGACGTGAGCGGCCAACGCAAGCGTGTGGGCCTAGGACGCCGTCGCGTGGTTAAAAAAACAAAAACAAAAAAAGGGAGCAGATGCGCACCTTACGTAAAAGGATGACGGCCCATGGGAAACAAAGCATGAAGCAGAAGACGCTGGCTCGTGCTTTCGGCTACTACGCCACATCGTTCTTCTTGTAGGTGATACGCGGTGTTCGCATATCGTAGACAACCAGCGTAGTGGTTGGCACGTTGGAGCGGAAGCGTTAGTCCTCCAAAGCAAACGAAGGTGTCTCAGCCGAACTCAAAGAAGCTTCTTAAGGAAATCAAGGTGTCCCAACAGAATTCCAAAGACGGACACGTGCTTACTCACTTATAGCGAATCGGCAACAAACCATCCCAAGTTTAATTATTAGGAACAAAACAGACTTAGATATATTGCCAGGCACGTACAGCCGCCATGCACGTGGCTGCGTTGCGCAACGTCCTTTTCCTATAAGTTCGGAGAAACCGAATACGGCCCCAGCTTGGCTATATGTGTTACACTAGCCGTATAAGGGGCGGGTTTATCGTCAACAGAAACGGCGAATTTCGGTAAATAAACAATAGGTTACTATCATCATCATCGACAGAAGCCGACCCCCCCCCCCCCCCCCCCCTCAGAAAGAACTTGGATCCGCCCCTGGGTATCGACTGTGTTTTCCGCGCGCCGCCGCCTGCCGCGGCCGCCGGTGATTGAGTCACTCGTGTCATGTAACCTTTTGCTGCCATATCCCTTCCACGAGCTTTCAGTCTAGAGATGGGCAAGACGGCTCATTTCAGTAAGCGGCTCGGTACGGCTCAGCTCACTGAAATGAACCGGTTCATTTGAACGGCTCACCGGTTCACTAAACGTGTAACTTGTGTTATGGATATTCTATAGTCATCTGGCTTTGAAAAAAAAAACTATATATGAATAATTTAATAACCGTGTTATGGTATTTTAGCTATGTTAAAGAATATTTTACATATATTAAAAGCGTGAATTTTTAGATGTTGGGAAACTTTCTTCTCTATTATTGGGGATAAAATGCTTATGATACTGTGACAGGCAGAATGCGACGTACCTTTTTCAGAAAAAAAAAATATGTAAGTTCATCGTCATTACAGAAGCTTGTCTGTTTTGTGGTACTTTAAAATAAACTTTTGTCAAAATAAGAACACAAAATGATTGTACAATATGTTTCAACTTTATTCATTTATTCACATACGTACGTACGTTCACTATAATATGAGTAAGCTGTAACGCCATGCAAAATGAATGTCGAAATCATTTCTTGAAGTACAATAAAAAAATCATACGAAAGATCCACAAAACTGCCGCACATACCTCTCGTTTTTTTTTTTTTTTTCCTTGAGTGCACGCACAATACTGGCGATCATGCCATCATACGCCAGGACAAAAAAAAAGAAAAAAAATGAAGTTTTATTACAACAAAACAGATCGGTGGCCTCGTTTTAATGACGTGCTAATGATACACCCTCAGAAAATGCACTGAAGTGGATGTCATGGGTGACATTTTCATGACTACACTAATAAGCACAAATGAAGACCAGGACGTAAACTGTACGTTCACCTGTTGTCTTTCAAGACACGGAAGACCATCTTCAAAGTGTTATTGGACCAGCGCACGATGTGCGATCAGTGAGAGTCGTGAGACATCGTTCGAACAGCAGCCGGCAACGAACGGTATCATCCTTTGTCAATTAAGACTTCTTTACTTCTCCCCTCGGTGGCATCGGGTGCCAGACCATAGGACGCACAGAAAACCAAAGGGACTGCTGCGCATACCATACACTGCGAGCGAGTACCAGTAGCGCGAGTCTGCTCACACCGGCCACCATTCGTCGGTCAGAAATCGAAACCTCCAAACCCAGCAGAACACCCAGCTCTGACGGAACGGTTTGGCACGGCTCATTCAAGGAGAGAGAACCGGCTTCCTCACTCTGAAAGAACCGCCGCTCACTTACTCAACCACGGCTCAATCGCTCTTCAAAAGAGCGGCTCAAAAGATCCGGCTCGTTCTTGAGCGCTCTCTAGGAACGGTTCCTCACGCTCACTGAACGAGAGAGAGCCGGCTTCCTCTCTCCGAAAGAACCGCCGCTCACTTACTGAACCACGGCTCCCTCGCTCTTCAAAAGAGCGGCTCTCTCCTGAGCGCTCAAGAACGAGCCGGATCTTTCGAGCCGCTCTTTTGAAGAGCGAGGGACCGCTCCTGAGCGCTCAGGAACGAGCCGGATCTTTCGAGCCGCTCTTTTGAAGAGCGAGGGAGCCATGGTTCATTAAGTGAGCGGCGACTCTTGTGAGGAAGGGCGGGAGGGCAGTTGCTTTCTCGTACCGCTAATTGATGGCGCGGAAGTCGCACCCAGCATAGGGTGCCTCGATGCCAGCGCCGCCGTTCAGGGTGGTGCCATCCTTTGACCGCCCCCGCGCCGCCGCTTTCTCGCTGCGACGAATCACAGCGAATCTTGAATCACAGCGAGCGGTTGCGATTGCTTGGTGCCGGTGCTTAGTTCGAGCACGGCCACTGGATAAAAAAAAAGGTGCGGCCTGCCGCGTGCATCGAAAACGGTGTGATCAGCCGCGGCGCCACACGCCGGGGTCTGTTGTCTGGCATCGGCATAGCAAATCCGTCAGGAACGCGCTTGGAATGCCGTCGCGCGTGCAAGTCGAAGCGTTCCATCCCCCTCAGCTAGCGCCGTTCGGCACAGCCAAGCGGCCGACAATGCAACTACGGCCGTCACGTTCGCTCCAATAGGAGCGCGCCCGACGCGGCAGGCCGCACCTTTTTTTTTTATCCAGCGGCTGTGGTTCGAGACACAGTGCGCGCGGATGCTTCGCTGACGCTTCTACTTGCTGGACAGTGTTCATCAGCATGAATGACAAGCTTGTCAAGTGCATCGAGTCGACATGACGGGCTGTTGTGTTCCCAAGTGCACCGGATCGACGCGTAAAGGGCTTCGTTGTTTACGCTTCCCTTGGGACCCAGAGCGAAGGAAGAGATGGGAAGCCCAAGTAAAGCGGTATCACTGGAAGGCAACGGATAGCTCCTACATTTGCGAGGTAAGCGTCACGAAAGTTTAGACTATCGCACCGTGTTTTTCATTTAAATAAGAAAGTATTCTCTGATCCTCTCTCACGTACCTACGTTCGCTCACGAACTAAGCACTGCACCGATGCTGTCTGAGCGAGCGCGCGTCGCATAGGCTTTTGCCGTTTTGATCGGCGCAGCCTATGCGAGTAGTATCCTTATTTTAAGGACTGACGAAAATGCTTCGCCGCGAAATCGTCATGTAAACCACCTATTTTACTTTTTCACGGGAAGCACACATCGTGTCTCGCTTGTTTCTTTTTTATTGGCAATTATATGGACACTTCAACCGGATTTCTGCCGTCGGCGTCGCCGTCGCCGTCGTCGTCGCCGTCACCGTGAGGTTCCCTATAGATAAAATCTTCGCCGCGCGCCGTATGCCTGAGCGGAAGCGTGCGGGGACGCGCGCTATCACGGAGAGCGAACGCACTCAATCTCCCACGCGCAAGCAAGAAAGCGGGAAGCCAGCGCCGGAGGGAGTGGGGGGCGGGGGGGGGGCGCACTTCTACTCTGCCAACAACCGCGCTCGTCGCTCGTTCGCACCGTCGCTTATCTCCACACGGCTCTGACCTTTATGCGCCGTGCATTCGCCGCTCAGTTTCCGTTGAAGCGATAGACCGCACGTACCTTCGCCCGCTGCTGCGGCGCATGCGCTTGCTGCCAGCGTTTTGACAGTCCTTGTCTGCAGTCATTCAGTGTGATCTATTCATGTTTGTTTGTGCGCGCTCACACCACGCTTGTTCAATCAGTTAGTAATAGTCGGGCCACATTTTCCAACGCACGCTACACATGCAATGCTGCCCGGATCGGCAGTGCAGCACTACAGGTGTGTCCCTTCGCACGCGCTGCCCACGGGAAGCGCTTCTCATCAACACCACCGTTTCACACGAGCCTTCTCGTGGTCATCGAGTCTCTCTTCATGTCGGTCTACTTACGCCGCAGCACACCTGCTTACTTAATCAGCTCATGTTTACTACAATTCATATTGCTACCAAAGCCGCTCACCTTACTTCGTATAACATTGCTGTGTTGCTATCGCATTCATTGCTTCGCACTTAGGGCGAAACTGTGACACTTTTTTTTTCTCAGTTTCTTTTTTCGCTACTGGTTATTTGGGACTAAAGAACGCAGTGCTTCTTCTGAGGAGAGTGGCTGTTGTGTACGTGGTAAGCGAAGCATTGTGATTTTCTCTGATTTCTCAGCAGATATCTTGCGGATCTCAGGTTGTTACGTTATATAGCTGACTATTAGACGAATATATTTGTAGCGTGGTGCTCGTAAGCCGATGGTCATTCGTGCTCATTCCCGATCGTAGTGGGTACTGTGACGGTCTTTAAATGCCTGTGCACGGTATGCCCAGGTGTAGTAGAGTTCAGGGGCATCATGGGACGAAAATGTTTCGGCGCTTTCTGGCATGGTGTCTATTGTAGCCTGTGCATTTCTTCGAAACGTGTGAAGCGAGGTAATACAGCATTACTTCTGCGAAAATTTGTTTTTAAGCACTGTAATGGGTTCTCTGTATTTACAAGGCAACTTTTCATATCAATAATCACTTTTGTTGTTTTACTTGTACTTATAAACAATTTGAAGAGGACCAGTACGAGCGAAATCGACAGGATGGGCGCCGTCTGTTAAAGTCAACAGCGCTACATCATCATGGACTATATTTTCGAAGGGAAAAACATTGTTAATCTGTATTTGACTGTCTTAGTTTCATTTAAGGTTTTTGTACGCGATATGTATGCAGTGTTGTTTATTTTTTCAATGTAGTTATCAGTGTTCTAATGGTTATTTATAGAATGTTCTTGGCTGATAGAATGTTCTTGGCTCATGTGTTTGGCTGATGCGACGTATTCGATGGTAGCTGATGTATTCTGGCTGGATATCTTGATTAATATTACCCGCGGTTGCCTTTTCTTATTTGTATTCTTGTTTTCAATTTATATTGTGTGTAATCAGGTAGATGTACTCACTTGAAACCCCCCACCCCATGTAATGAATAAATTTAAAAAAAAACTCTCCCTATCCCGAATTGTTTGTGTCGAGCCTACGTTGCGATTTTTTTATCTCGTCTTTCAACATAACCTTCAGGCGCCACACAGTACATATAATTTTTCATGTACATATCTCTTTTATGATTGACTGTACTAGACATTACTAAGTAAATGTATTTTGTGCATCATTTGGTTTCTTATGTGTACTACACAAAATTGACACAGACAAGTTACGTTACATTTTTCTCTACAGCACTAACTAAACCATATTTTCACATCGCAGTTATTTTTACACCAGCTTAATCCTGTCAGCACACAGTTTTGTGGGCAAAAAAGCAAAATTGCGCGTAGGTATCGTCAAATAATTGCAACAAACGCGAAGAGCACGCGCAACGCAAGGGAAACTAACCGCCGTGCGCGAGTGGCTGGCTACGGTAAATGAGGCGTGACGTGTAAACCAAAATACAACAGCGAAAAAGAAAAAATTCCACACACAGGGGGTCGAAAACCTTCGATACCAAGCATCGAAGCGCAAAAAATAGTGCGTATTTTAAACATACACACGGCATATTAAATGTGATTGAATTAGGCAACTTGCGGCATGTTCCCGGCGCCATACATTCACGTCTTCGACCTTGGACGAGTTAACGGCTATTGGTTATAAAGATGTGCAGATGCGATACGGATAAAAAAATCCTCATCAAGGCAAAGCACTTGGAAGTGCGCCGCGAGTTACACTATTTACGAACGCAAGCGTAGCTGAGTCTGAGCTCGTGTGATTCAATATGGCGGCGCCAGCGGGCTTGTCTCCACCCTCAACGGCGGCGCTGGCATCCAGGCTCCCTAACCCAGCAGAAGACCCGGCTCTGACGGAACGCATCGGCACGGCTCTCTGAACGCGAGAGAACCGGCTCCCTTTCTCCAAAAGAACCACCGCTCATTTTTACTGAACCACGGCTGACTCGCGCTTTAAAAATAGCCGCTCACAAGATCCGGCTCGCTCCGGAGCGACCCATCTCTATTTCAGTCTTTGTTCTATGCTTTCACTACGCACGTCAATCACGAAGCGGACGCAACGCGCATGGAGAGAGAACTTTGTTTCAGCACTGTGCTATTATTGTTGGCGAGAGCTCTTTGTTTGTGGCGAACACAGGCGCCAGAAATTACCGTAACAATAATGCCTGGTTGCTGCGCCTTCGGGTGTATACACCCGACGGAGTACTGAAACGCATTTTTCTGCGTTCCCTGCGGTAAGGAAGACCGGGTCGACGTTCTGAGTGTCTGCACAGAATTGGCCGCAAGAACTTCGCGCCCTCGAAGAAATCCCACATTTGCGAGATAAATTTGTTCGATAACTTAAGCGCCGTTCGCTGGACAGTTATTGCTTCTTGCGTGTGACCGCTAAACTTTACCTGTTCGGTTCGCGTTGTTCGCGCACCTCGCTCAGCTTGGGGCTGTTGAAAACAATGGAGTTAGTACACGTGCTTTTGAGGGACCTGTTCGGGTCGCGCGGCCAGCCCTGTTCCGCGCTATGCTTTCATGTTTGGTTCACGCAACTCGCTTTGCTTCTCGATATTAAAGATCACCCGCTACCTACCCATCAAGTAAGATCTTCAGTTCGCGCGGCCTAGAGCGCGGTCCGCTCCGGTTTGCACTACATTGTGTCATGTTTGGCTTGTGCAGCTCGCTTTGTTTCGCACTATTGAAAATCACCCGGTACCTACCCTTCAGGTAAGCTCTTAGGTTCGCGCGGCCCGCTCTGATTTGCGCAATTGGTTCATGTTTGGTTCTCGCTGCTCGCTTTGCTTCGCGCTATTGAAAATCACGTAGTACCTATTTTTCAAGTAAGTGTCACGGCCACTACATAAAAAAAGGTGCGGCCCGTTGCATGGCGCCGAAATGGCGTCTCGGGCCTAGTTCTCCTCGCGCCCGCTCTGGCGCCACTGCTCTGGTAAAGCCGTTCACGGAGAAGAGCTTCCACAGCCACATTGGTACGTGTGACAGTGACTCTAATGAGGCCGTAAATAACGCGTTTTATAGTTTCACATTACAGGTTGAATATTGAAGTCGTTATTAGAAGTGCCGATTACCCCACATATGTGAAAAGTCTGCTCTAGAAGTGCCAATCTTTTGTAGAGTGGGCCTCCATGCTCTCCCTGAAGGCTGCCCGCTCGACTCACCTGAAATGAAAAGATGTGCTCTGTCACGAATAATCGGGAGTGGATTTACGTGTTTCTTCAAGACGAAGCAGTGAGTGATGCAGGCACTGAGGAGGGTGGCCAAAGGGCCCTGACGCTTTTTTCCTGAAATTTAACTTTGTCTCTATCTCTCTGTTCTCTGCAATCTGACAAATGCGACAGGTTGGACAGGTTAGTAAAGATGCATGACTTGAAATCAGTAGTGCGTATAAAAACGGTGGGAAAATAAGATACGCAGAAATGACAAGCGCTTGGTCTGTGTACGTTTCTTCCTTCTGCCCCCGTTTTTTTTTCTTTTTTACGCGCTGCTCATCTTAGATATTGCCCGTGTTTCTGATGGGCAGGGCTCACCTAACAGGTCCACTCACTCCCGTGCTTGGCATGAAACTCACCTTGTTAACCCTCTCGTGCACCCTCCTTCCCCCAAGAAAAAAGTTTTGGCTACGTGCCTGGATGTACGTTATTAAGTCACGAATTGGAAACCACACATGAATGTACGTGAGCGTATGGAAAATTTATAACTGTATGGTCAGGTGACAGAAGTGTGAAATGATTCGACGAACATCTTAACACTTTTACTGCAACTTTATTGTAAATAACGAAGAGCTTATTCACAGGCGGAAAACCTTCCTTGACAGAGGTTTATGTGACAGCGTCAAAATTCGCTCTACAGTTGCATACCATACCAGCGACCTGTCGCTTGGCTCCCACTTGCTTCCTTTCCCTGACGGCCCTTGGCGAGAAATTTTCTTCAGCCACGCTTCTCGACGCTGTAGATCGCAGGGGAATTCGTGGTACTTCACAGTAGCGTCTCTTCTCGTGTTGGAGTTGCACAGCGGCCCACAACAGCTTCGCGGCATCACACCGCTAGAAAGAACCGTCTGCCACACACGCGCACACCAAAGAACCATACTCAAGCACAGGAAACATGTGGCAAGCTGCTCACACACACACGGTCACACAAAAAAGCTGACGATAATACGCATGAAAAATCACACCAACACGCATAAAACCTGAACCAACCACAATGTAGCACGAACTGGCGTCTGCCTTGCTTACCGGAGCATTAGCGTCCTCACCAAAAACAGCGGCCGCAACTGTCAACTCAGCCGAGACGCGCTCGCCCATTGACGGCGACGCGACACAGCAGGCCGCACCTTTTAGGGGTGAAGCACCTTAGGGCCGAGCCATCGTTACTAGACAAGCTAGAGCACTGCACGGGCCCGGGCCGGCCCGCGGGCCGGGCCGGGCCGTCCGAAGCGTTTGTCGGCGGGCTCGGGCCGGGCCCGGGCTTAAAGCCGCGTTAAAGCCCGGGCCCGGGCCGGGCTCGGGCTTGAGGCCGCGGGCCCGGGCCAGACTCGGGCCTGCTCATTGAAGGGCCTAATTAGGCCTTCGAACACACGCGACCGTTATGCATTGCATGTTTCAATGTATTCTGTGCCAAGCTGAAGTGACACGTGCAAGATGACTGTCATCATCATCATCATCAGCCTATATTTATGTCCACTGCAGAACGAAGGCCTCTCCCTGCGATCTCCAATTAACCCTGTCTTGCGCTAGCTGATTCCAATTTGCGCCTGCGAATTTCCTAACTTCATCACCCCACCTAGTTTTCTGCCGTCCTGGACTGCGCTTCCCTTCTCTTGGTATCCATTCTGTAGCTCTAATGGTCCATCGGTTATCCATCCTACGCATTACATGGCCTGCCCAGCTCCATTTTTTCCTCTTAATGTCAACTAGAATATCGGTTATCCCCGTTTGTTCTCAGATCCACACTGCTCTCTTGACTGTATATCTTATCAGATGACTATATCTTATCAAAGAAAATAGTAAAACAGATGAAGTTCTCATTTTTAACAGCGGAGGTGTTTCAGCCGGGTCTAATGTGTCCGCTGAAAACAAAAATGTGGGCCGATCCTGGCAGCAGTGCAGAAAGGGTCCAAGCGCAATAGCACATACACCTGTGAACTAGCGAAGCTGATCCTGGTTAAGTATAGCTAAGAATGGTGGGGACTAATTGCATATCGATAGGAAATTGATAGCCAATCAATAGCTAGTCGATAATCGATCAATAATCAATAAATTCCCGAAAATGCTGGGGATGACTTTAGCCTAGCCCAAATACGTGGCCAATACCTTACGATAGCCAATCGACAGCCAATCAATAGCTAATCAATAATTGATCAATAATCAATAAATTCGGATAAGTTGGTAGTGCTTAACCTATCCCAAATACGTGGCCAATATCTTGCAACAGACAATAGATAGCCAATCAATAGCTAATAGATAATCAATCAATAATAAATCAATTCCGGGAAATGCTCGGGATGACTTGGTAGTGCTTAGCCTAGCCCAGAAGCCAGGACTAGCTAGGTGCCCATCATCTCCGCTGTCTCTTTAGCATTGCGCCGCCAGTGCACGCTACGCTAATTTTTTTTTTCTTTTCCGCAAAAACGAACATTGTTTCCGCGTAAGGAAAATTAAATTATACAAATTAAGAACCACTCCTGAAACCATTTCCATGTTACCGCTTTTGCGATCGCACAATTACCAGTTTTAATACTATGGCATTATTTTAGCGCTAAGGCCAGTTACATTTGTGCTTAAATGAATTAAACAGCGTTTTCCTCAAAAGGTTAACTGGAACTCCCATGCATTTCGTCGGACACTTTGAAAGTTAGTATATCGAAACTGGTTCAGTCCTGAGAATTCGTTCGAAGTGGATACGCCTTGCGAACTCAGCGGCTATAATTCGTAGATTGAAAGATGTGCCGTAACATAATTAATTAAAAAGTTAATTCGCGTAATTATGTTAAGTGTTCAATTAGGCCATCAATGTCAGAATTAGCTTGGAACTACATAAAACAATTAGCATCCTTAGAGCGTCGTCGCATTAATGCGAACACAAGAAATCCTGAGATATGGACCATTCCATACTTCAGAACACTCTATAAGCTTCAGTCGTTAATACATTACCTACCATTCACTTTGAACAGATACAGAAATGGCGGTAATTTCAGTAAGAAAGAACTCAGCTGACACTTTGGTCGCGTGTAGTGTATCTGATGTGATTATTATTCTGCCTTTGTGGATGGTTCTGAGTATATAATGTAAATCCTGTTTCGTTTTCTTAGCAAATGTTGATCTTGTAAAATTCAGTCTCATGCTATGTTGTATAGGTGGTGTTGCGTTGTTTTGTATAGCTAGTATTGTTATTGTAGTGTTGTTTAAAATGCATTCTGTTAAAAGGTTTTCCAATTCTGTTAACTCGCCGTGACGCAAATATTCTTTGTCTTTCCGTTCATAGCTATTTCGTCTATGAGGAATCCCAGCGAAAGCTGGAAATATATGTGAATTATTGTGCATGTGTGCACACTGTTTGCTGTACTATTGCCTTGCCTGGTCTTTTGGGTCACGTCAAGCTACATCATCATCATCATCAGCCTATTCATGTCCACTGCAGGACGAAGGCCACTTCCTGTGATCTCCACTTATATACCCCTGTCTTCCGCTAGCTGTTTTCAACTTGCGCCTGAAAATTTCCTAACTTCATCATCCCATCTGGTTTTCTGCCGACCTCGACTGCGCTTTCCTTCTCTAGCTATCCATTCTGTAACCCTAATGGTCCACCGGTTATCCATCCTACGCATTACATGGCGTGCCCAGCTACATATGTAGCTTTTAGTCCAAAATGACCGTCCAGCATTTAAACTGGACAATAAATTGATTTGATTCGATTGATTTCGTCGGACACTTTGAAAATTATTATTTCGAAACTGGTTTAGTCCTGAGAATTCGTTCCAGATGGATATGCCTTGCGAACTCGGCGGCTATAATTCGTAGATTCGAAGATGTGCCATAAAATAATTATTTAAAACGTTAATTAGCATAATAATGTTAATTCTTCAATTAGGCGTTTTGATTTCTCGTGGAAATAATGGCCACCTCATCGAGTAGTTTAGATCAAGGATTATAATTGCGCTATCTGCCACAGGCAATCTTTAAAAATTTGGTTCAGCCAAAATGAAACGCCCTGTATATTTGCATGCAAAATGACATCATAGAACTATATCATACAAATCAAGGTAAGTGCATGCGCACCACCAGAAAAATAGTAGCCCAGGCAATGGGCCGGATTACTGATGTTCCCGTGGGAGAAACAAAGATTTCGGCCTTTTATTGCTTATATACTGCAGCTTATTAAACCTCTAGAAGGTGAGGCTGACAGATACGGCACAATCTGCAAGTAAAAAAAAAAAAGAATTTTTTTTTCTTACAGGCCGGGCCTGGTCATGCACACGCGGGCCCTAGCTAAGCTTAGTATTGAACGCCCGGGCCCGGGCCGGGCTCGGGCTTTGTATTACGGGCCCGGGCTGGGCTCGGGCCTCGTAAAGCGGGCCCGGGCCGGGCTCGGGCCGAAAAATCAGGCCCGTGCAGTGCTCTAAGACAAGCTTCAGTTGTAAAACTCGGCGGCCTTGCGCGGAACCGCCACCCGCCCGCGCCTTCATTTCGCTGCCGTCGCACCCATGCAGCTTCACTTCCCCACTAGCCGGCTACGCAAACTGGCCGGACGAAACACGCGGTGCAGCGTTGGTGTATTCTGTGTTGGATCTTGACGGCGGATTTCAGAAAGCATGTCATCTGCGAAACTGTAGCCTTCGTCGCGTTGGTTAAGGATATTAGCAGACGATGCCGACGTGCTGCGTTCCTGACTGCGACAAGCAGCTATCGAACGATGTGGACAGTTCGGCGCGCCATTTCTTTTGTGCTCCCAGCAATGCGACACTTCGCTCTACGTTGAACAGAGCGATTCATCGTGCCGTCCGGGAACTCTCTGCGAAATCCATGGTGTGTGATTTAAACTTTCATGAGCAGAACATCTTAAAGTATTTGTGAATATTATCAATGAACCGACGGTTGAGGTGCCACGATACAAGTGGACACTTGCCGAGGGTGTGGTGCCAAAAGTGTTCCCGAACCTTCCCTCTTATCTGTCGAACTAACCGGGGGAAAAAACGCAAACCAAAAGAGATATTTGGTGACCTGTTCTGGGCCATCTTAGAACTGTCAGAGAATACGCTGCGTCGTGCTGGGTTCCCCTTGCGCTTTCAGGAACTGAGTGCACGCATCATTAAATTTTTAACATCGGAACTGTTTAAGCTTTTTGCTTCCCCGCGTAGTGTTCGCAAACACTCGCCTAGCGATGACGTCACTGCGCACAGCTGCGCCTCGCATCACCTTGCTATAGCCAATCAATATCTAATCAATAATCAATCAATAAAGTGTACTGAAGAAGAACGAGCAGTATGCACTGCTTCAAGAAAGACGACGACGACGAGTTGTTCGAAGCCGTGTGCCTGTGTTGCCTGCGCTGTGTAACCTCTCGTTGCAGTGCTCTACGCTCTAATTAATTAAACTAGAGTGCCTTTCTACATTTGGTGGACGTGCTGGGCCCTTTACCGACCTGGAACTCCGCAGCCGGACGCTCCCTCTCGTCTCTGCCATGCCTGAGGACGCCGAGCAGCCCGATCCTCCCCAGGCATCGCCTGTTGTCTGCTCCGGTGCCCTACGCCACCGCGATCCTCCTGTCTTCAGTGGCGCCGACGATCATGACGTCGAGGATTGGCTCTCCTCATACGCCCGCGTAAGTGCGCACAACAAATGGGACGACAAGGATAAACTGACTAACGTCAACTTCTATCTTTCTGGAGTCGCTCATCTCTGGTTCCGGAATCATGAATCCGACCTTACCACCTGGACTGCTTTTACTAATTATTTCAAAGAGGTCTTCGGTCGCCCTGCTGTGCGAAAGCTTCGTGCGGAACAACGCTTGCGTGGTCGCGCTCAGCAAAATGGTGAAAACTTCACCAGCTACATTGAAGATGTCGTTGACCTTTGTCGGCGCATCAACCCCACTATGCCAGAAAGTGAAAAAATAAAGAATGTCATGAAAGGCATCGACGATGATGCCTTCCAGATGCTCTTGGCGAAAAATCCTCGAACGGTTGACGAGGTGATCACCCTGTGCCAGAGCTACGACGAGCTCCGCAAACAACGCCTCACTACGCGCCGAGCTGCCGCGCCGGACGACACGATTTCGGCCCTCACCGACAGTTTCAATGCTGCTCCCGCCCACTCCGGGTTCCTCGACCAAGTCAAACAATTTGTTCGAGAGGAAGTGGCGCGTCAACTGTCCCTTTTGCCTGCTACCCGGTCGTCTGAGTCCTCCTTGTCTCCGGAACTACGTCGGGTCATACACGAACACGTGAGCGACGCACTACCTCTCGCTCATCAGCCCCCTCCAGCGCCGGTTCCGCTCACGTACGCTGCCGTCGTTGCCAGTCCAAGACCTCCGCCTGCAGTTTCACACTACACGCCCGCAAGCGGCTTCTACGCGTCGCCTTCTGCAGCTGCAAACTACGTGCCCAGAAGCGACTTCTGCGCGCCCCCGCAGCCCCTACGTCCGGCTCAACATTGTGCACCCCAGCCTGGGCCCCCTGTTCACAATCCGTGGCGTACCCAGGACAATCGGCCGATCTGCTACGCGTGTGGCTTTGCTGGCCACGTGGCACGATTTTGCCGCCGGCGGGGTTGGTACCCTCCCGATACTGCGAGACCACAAGGGAATACACCTGACTCTCAGCCCCGCTATGTTCCACCTGTTCCGCACTTCGCTTCCTCGTCTCCTGCTCCTCGAAGTTTCACCACTCGTCGGTCTCCCTCTCCCCGTCGACGTTCCCTGTCCCCCCTTGTCCGCCGCCCCCCCGCTGTGGAGGAAAACTAAAAGGCGCAGTTCCGGAGGCAAGAACTGCGATCTCATCGAACTGCTCAAGCCCTCGCTAATCCCCTGCGAACGTCATTGAAGTTTATGCGGAAGGTATCGCTGTTCACGCGCTTGTCGACACCGGTGCCGCGGTGTCAGTGATTGTCGACCAGCTTCGCCGTACGCTCCGAAAGGTCGCGACGCCGTTTTCCGCTATTTCGCTACGTACAGCAAGCGCTGAGCCAATTGAGCCTGTAGGAACTTTCACCGTCCGTGTCGCCATGCAAGACAGTTTATATCACATTGAGTTTGTTGTTCTTCCCCGCTGCTCTCATGCCATCATTCTAGGATGGGACTTCCTCTCTTCTAATCGCGCAGTTATTGATTGTGCCCGTGCAGAACTTGCGCTGACTCCATTTTGCGGAAGTCTTTCTGAAGATTTGCCTCTTTCTTCTGCTAGAGTGTTCGTCGCCGCCGACACCGATATCCCTGCTTTCTCTTCCGCCCTTGTGCCCGTTTCCTGTGCTGCTTTCTACGATTCTACAGTTCTCTTCACGCCATCGAAACTTGCTGCACGCCGTCATCCCTTCTTGCTTCCCTTCGCCATCCTTCCCATTCGCCAGAGCTCCAGCGCACTTTACGTTACGAATCCGTTTTCGTGTCCATCAAGCCTGCGACATGGCGAGTGCCTCGGGTCTGCTGACGAATTCGAGCCGAACTTTCTCTACGATGTGCCTGATGACTCGACTCCTCTTCAGGTGGACGCCATGGCTCTTCCTGTCTCTACGTCTGAGCCAGCATGTGACAGAACGTTTGCTCGGTGTATTGATCCGCAGCTCACTCCGAGTCAGCGCGCGCAGATCGTCGACCTCCTTACCCGATTTCGCACTTTTGACCACCAACAACAATGTTTAGGGCGTACAGCTACAGTCGTTCATCACATCGACACCGGTAGCCATGTCCCACTACGACAGCGTCCATACCGTGTGTCCGCGACGGAGCGCCGTGTCATCGACGAGCACGTAGGCGACATGCTTCAACGCGGCGTGATACAGCCTTCCCACAGTCCTTGGGCCTCTCCAGTAGTGCTGGTGAAAAACAAAGATGGGACAATTCGTTTTTGTGTGGACTATCGACGCCTGAACAAAATAACCCGGAAAGATGTCTATCCTCTCCCCCGTATCGACGACGCACTAGACTGCCTCCAAGGCGCTGAATTCTTTTCGTCCTTAGACTTACGATCTGGTTACTGGCAAGTCCCGGTGGCTGAGTCAGATCGCCCGAAAACGGCATTCGTTAGGCCTGACGGCTTATATGAATTTACCGTGATGCCCTTTGGCCTGTGCAATGCGCCTGCCACATTTGAAAGAATGATGGATAACATCCTCCGCGGCCTCAAATGGCAGACATGCCTTTGTTACCTCGATGACATTGTCATCTTTTCCCCGGACTTTTCTTCTCACCTGCTCCGACTCGAACGCGTTCTCACTTGCCTCGCCGATGCTGGACTCCAGCTCAACATCAAGAAGTGCCGCTTCGCCGCCCGACAGCTAGTCATCCTTGGCCACGTTGTTTCGAAAGATGGTGTGCTTCCAGATCCTACCAAACTCCAAGCAGTCGCCGAATTCGCACGACCAAAGACCACCAAAGAACTCCGCAGCTTCATCGGATTGTGCTCATACTTTCGCCGTTTCATCCGCAACTTCGCCACCATAATAGCGCCTTTGAAGCAGCTTCTCCGGGGTAACCACGACCTCTCGGCCTGGTCGCCACTTTGCGATGCCGCATTCACGACCCTGCGTCGTCTTCTAACCTCACCCCCGATTCTCCGTCATTTCGACCCCAGCGCACCGACAGAAATTCACACGGATGCTAGTGGTGTCGGCATTGGCGCTGTTCTTGCGCAACGAAAGACTGGCTTCGATGAATACGTCGTTGCTTACGCCTGCCGCGCTCTGATGAAAGCGGAAGCCAACTATTCCGTTACAGAAAAAGAATGCTTGGCTATCATTTGGGCCATAACTAAATTCCGCCCTTACCTCTACGGCCGCCCATTCGACGTAATAACTGACCATCATGCCCTCTGCTGGCTGTCGTCCTTAAAAGACCCTCAGGTCGACTCGCTCGATGGGCGCTCCGCCTCCAAGAGTACGACATTTGAGTGCTGTACCACTCTGGCCGTAAACATACGGACGCGGATGCCCTGTCCCGCTCCCCTATGCCAGGCCAGCCCAATTATTCGAAGGTACCGATATGCGAGTCCTCCCTCACCGCCACGGACATGCTTTCGGAGCAGCAGAAGGATCGATGGATTGTCTCTATGCTGGCTTTTCTGTCCAACCCATCAGCGCCTTCTTCTGACCGTACACTGCGTCGCCAAGCACACCACTTCGCTGTTCGTGACGGACTCCTTTACCGCCGTAACTACCTCTCGGACGGCCGCAAATGGTTACTCGTGGTCCCACGGCATCTACGTTCGGACATATGTGCAGCGTTTCACGATGACCCGCAATGCGCGCATGCAGGAGTACTAAAAACGTACGCGCGCCTGCGACTCCGTTATTACTGGCGCGGAATGTACCGATTCGTCCGCCGATATGTGCGCTCCTGCCTCGCTTGCCAACGCCGCAAGAATACCCCTTGTTCCTCAGCTGCCCCATTGCAACCCTTGCCTTGCCCAGGACGCGCCTTTGACCGCGTCGGAGTTGATCTTTACGGGCCCCTGCCGAGTACTTCAGACGGCAACCGCTGGGTGATTGTGGCAATAGACCATCTAACGCGTTACGCGGAAACTTCGCCTCTGCCCAGCGCATCTGCGCGTGATGTTGCATGGTTCCTTCTGCGTAACATCATACTTCGCCATGGAGCCCCCAGAGAATTGCTCAGCGACAGAGGCCGTGTGTTTCTCTCTGAGGTTATAGAAGCCCTACTCAAGGAATGCCACGTAATTCACCGCACCACTACTGCATACCACCCGCAGACTAATGGGATGACTGAGCGCTTTAACCGTACTCTTGGCGACATGTTATCCATGTACGTCGCATCTGACCAGACCAATTGGGACCGCGTTCTACCCTTCGTGACGTATGCTTACAACACCGCCACACAGACCACTACGGGATTTTCCCCGTTCTTTCTTCTTTACGGACGCGAGCCTTGCTGCACAATGGATACCATCCTCCCGTATCGCCCTGACACAACGGAGTCTACTGCCCTGTCCGAAGCTGCTGCACACGCGGAAGAGTGCCGACAGCTCGCCCGCACATTTACTACGGAAGACCAGCAGCGACAGAAGCACCGTTGGGATACTTCCGCCTCTCCTGTACCCTATGCTCCTGACTCACTAGTCTGGCATTGGGTTCCCGCCACCAGCCCTGGACTTTCAGCGAAACTCGTTTCCAAGTAGCAGGGTCCCTACCGTGTGGTCAGTCAAACGTCTCCTGTGAACTACATGATAGAACCCCTTGAGCCACCTTCGGATAAGCGCCGCCGAGGGCGCGAAATCGTGCACGTTCAGCGGCTAAAGCCTTATTTCGACCCCCCTGTGGTCTCCTGCCCGTAGGTCGCCGGGACGGCTCCTTTTCTCCGGGGAGATAATTGTACTGAAGAAGAACGAGCAGTATGCACTGCTTCAAGAAAGACGACGACGACGAGTTGGTCGAAGCCGTGTGCCTGTGTTGCCTGCGCTGTGTAACCTCTCGTTGCAGTGCTCTACGCTCTAATTAATTAAACTAGAGTGCCTCTCTACAAAAGAATAAATTCCGGAAAATGTTGGGGATGACTTGGTAGTGATTAGCTTAGCCCAAATACGTGGCCAATACTTTGCGATAGCCAATGAATAGGTAATCGATCAATAATCACTAAATTCCGGAAAAGCATAACCCGTATAAGGCCAGGACCAGCTAGGTGCCGATCAGCTCCACTGTTTCTTTAGCTTTGCGCCACTTGTGCAAGCTACGCTAATTTCTATTTAGTCACGCGCTTGCATACACGCATACCTTGCATAAAAATGCATTCCTTGCAGGTAAGGTTCTTGGAGCAGCGGCGGGGATCCACTCTTGAAGTAAAGACAGCGAGGAAACGTGCCAAGCTGCTGAGGTGGAGTTGGTTTCCATGTGGGCCCGAATCATTTGCCTAGATTGTGTCCCTTGTGACAGTTTAAGTCTTAGCTATATATAGGGGCATACGGTTTTTTACTTCGTTTTCTTTCTTTGTGGGGTTTTACGTGCCAAAACTCGTTCTGATTATGAGGCACACTTTGTTTTCTTTAATAAAGCATTCATTGGTTTACAAGAAGCGTGTGCTGTTATTTTTGTGGATAACAAATTTGGTCTAGCTAGCTGGCATATAATTGCCCCAGACCAAGTCGTTAAGCAAGTAAAAGCAGCGAGATAACCTGCCAAGCTGCTGTATGAGCAAAGAAAACTGCGTGAAAGGTTTAGGCAGCAGTGAGAAACACACGACACTTACGAACGCAGCTTCTGCACATCGTCGTATTCGTTTCTTCCTATCGTGCCGTTTACCGTTCTTTCAGTATGAACCAACTAGCCCGATATATGTTATCGCTGTAGGTGGATACCAATTTTGCATGGTATCACTAATTCGGACTATAAGGAGAGCGCCAGCGAGCGTGTAACACGCGCAAGCTGCCTGTCCGAGCCATCTCAAGGCTGCGGTGAGGCGTCTGCAGTGGAGCGCGATGGAACAGCGCCGCCATCTGGCGGCTGCCCAAGGAGTGGCGACAGCGTCGGTAAGCGCATGGGCGGAGAGTTTTACAACTGAAGCTAGTCTAGCAACATTGGGCCAAGCCTTGTCCCTCCCTCGTCCCTCGTCGTCCATAGCTCTGGTTTGCATGGAGACCGCTAGGGGCGCTGCGGTGCACAAGGGCGTTCGTTCCCGGCGTGCGCTCTCTTTCTCTCTTCAGCCATAAATAATAATGGTCGGTGAACAAGGGCGTTCGTTCCCGACGTGCGCTCTCTTTCTCTCTTCAGCCATGGATAATAACGGTCGCTTCTGATAACGGCGCGCCCGCTATGGATGAAAAGGCGAGAGTGGCAGCTCAACTGCAAGCTGAGTCGAGGGCCCGCGCAAAGCTGCTGCAGCACGGCGACGCCGACAACAAGCGGACCCGGAGTCTAGGGCGCGAGAAGCTGCAGCAAAAGGGCAACGCCAGCAAGCGGACCCGGAGCTGAGGGCTCGCGAAGCTGCAGCAGCACGGCAACACCGGCATGCGGACCCGGACCTGAGGGCTCGCAAAGCTGCAGCAGTACGGCAACGCCGGCAAGCGGACCCGGAGCTGAGGGCTCGCGAAGCTTGCGCTTGAACCGCGCGTCGGCACCACCAACCTCAGGTAGACAACGCTTCCGGTGTTTTGCCGCCGCTTCCCGCGCTGTCGCCGCCTCTGGGTCCGCTTGCGGGCGTCGCGCTTGAACCGAGCATCGGCGCCACCAACCTCAGGTAGAGAACGCTTCCGGTGTTTTTCCGCCGCTTCCTGCGCTCTCGCTGCCTCTGGGTCCGCTTGCCGGCGTCGGGGGATTCACGGTTAACCGAATGATGCCCCGGTGCTTCGCCCACTCATCATCATTCACTTCGTGGATATGCGGTGATTTTTTTTATCGAGGGGCCGTGTAAGTGTTTCGCGGCCAGCTCTAGTTTCCGCAATTGGTTAATGTTTGGTTCGCGCGGTTCGCTTTGCTTCGCGCTTTCAAGTAAGTTTTTTAGTTCGAGGGGCTTGCTATGCTTAGCGCTATTGAAAACAACGCAGTACGAACTTTCCAGGAAGCTGTTCGGCTATATAGTGTGAAAACTTGGTGTTGCATCAAAGACCATTTCTTCGGTAGCGTGTGTTACTGTTGTGAAATAAATGTCTATTGTTTGTCTTCACATCTTACTTTGCGTTTGAATGCTGTTATGAAGATGCCAATTTTGCTGAATTCACAAAGCAAGTCAGAGGCAAATGGTATGTTGTCTCGTATACAGGGAGGCTGTAGAAGAGCAATTTATTGCAAGCCCGCAACAGCACGATTTTGAATGCTTGCCAATTACCGACAGGTAATAAACAGCCTCGTACTGCATCTTTTTGGGCCAAGAGTGCAGTGATAGAGTATTGTTTAAAAATAGAAGTGCTCAATAGTTTGTTACGATTGCGTTTTTGAAAGCCAGTTTCACCGTCACCTCGCAACTTCTCTTTCTGAAGTATTTTTTTTTCGTGTTAATGATTCGATTCACGTAAAGGGTCTACAATAAAAGGAGCATGGTCGAAAAATATAGGCGGGCTTTGAGAAGAAGCGCACAACTATTGTAAGCACTGGTAACGTCAAGAACAAGACAACAGTCCATAACAGAGTAAATATCTGGAAATAAGTGCACTACAAGTCGGACGTTACCAATGGTGCTAAAATACTTCATAAAAAGCACATTCGTACACACATTTCTTGTACCCGTATGCGAAAACAAGTTTGCGTCTTGCGTGAATGAGGAGCTGTGAACGAGTTGTTTACAATGTGGAGCATTGTCTTCAGAGAGCTTATTTGACAAATCAATGAGAATATTGCAATCACGCATTCGCAAATATCACAGTAGCCGTAACACGCGAAGTTGTCGGCATGTTGCGACTACTGGCGTTTTATCCCCGATACGTGACGGGCAACTTCAGAAATCTACATAAAAATTACCGCGTACACTTCACTTCGATTACGCACATCAATCAGCCCAGCATTAAGCCTTGGCTGGAAATTTTTTTCCTGAGTATCATGCTTTTCTTTTTTTCTCTCTCTGTTTGGCGGCGCGGTCGGTTGAACCCCGGTGCCGCGGCGGAAGCCGCGGTGCCGGGCGCCGACGCGAAGCGGCGGTCGTTGGGGTGTTGCGGAGCGCAGCGTAGCAACACCTTAAATTAAAAAAATTCTGCTCCAGTCAGGTAGACTGCTCCCTCCCTGATAGTGAGATTATATTTGGATCATCAAAACAGTGATGCGTTTATTTAGGAATACCATCGATCCCCTAACAGCAGCCACAGTCGTGCCTTGTCACCACCAGCCCAGCGTGTTCTCCGTACCAACGGCGGCGGCTACAACCATGGTACGCGCGAGCGGCGCATGGCGGCGCTAGCGATCGAGCACTGGGCTTGGGCGCAAATAGAAACACGCGACCTGGAGTCTAGGGCGTGGGAAGCTGCAGCAAAACGGCAACGCCAGCAAGCGGACCCGAAGCTGAGGGCTCGCGAAGCTGCAGCAGCACGGCAACGTTGGCATGCGGACCCGGACCTGAGGGCTCGCAAAGCTGCGGCAGTACGGCAACGCCGGCAAGCGGGCCCAGAGCTGAGGGCTCGCGAAGCTCGCGCGTGAGCCGAGCATCGTCGCCACGAACCTCAGGTAGAGAACGCTTCCGGCGTTTTGCTCCTGCTTCCCGCGCTCTCGCATGTACGGAGGATTCACGGTTACCCGAATGATCCCCCGGTGCTTCGCCCACTCATCATCATTCACTTCGTGGATATGCGGTGATTTTTTCGCTCCATGGAGATTGGCCTTTACCTACGGGTCTCAGTGGGTGAATCCATTCGCATGCCATTAGGATGTGCTGAGTGGTCTCCAGATTTTTGCTGCAGCATACACATGCTTCATCTAGTCCCTAATATTTGCTCCGTTATCTTTTTGTCTGTAGGCAACCGGCTCGAGCCTAAATAGCAAGGCACTTCCCTTCGTGTTATCCTACAGATTTTCCTTTCAAATTTCTTTTTTCTCATACTTGTAAATCTTCATAGTCTTTTTCGTTTCCATACCTTGCATCCAATTCACTGTCTCTGTTTCTCTCACTTTCTTTATTATGACTCCTGCTTGTGTATTTATACTTTCAATTAGCGGTGTGTTCCAACCATCGCCATCTATGTATAGTAGGGACAACTTCTGTAAAATAGAAAAAGAAAGAAGCAAATTTGAAGGACGCTTAAACTTCGCCTTGCAAGTGGAACGTGATAGCATTAAAAGATTTATGGCTGCTTATCAGGCTTCCCGGCAACTGCAGCTTTCTTTTACGCTAACTACGCCTCCACATGCGGCTGCCGAGGACGCGAGCGCCACCTGTATGGTATTTTTGCAAGAAGCAAACCACTCCACGCTGCTCTATGAGTGGTAGAAGGGCTTTAAAAGAAAGTTGTGTTCGAGTCTCCGCGTAAGGGAATTATGCTTTCTCGTATACTCAAAACTACAATTCGACACTATGACGTCTGTAGGTTCTGGTTACGTCGTACGTTACGATTTTCACAGCGAAGCTGTTAAGGGCTAGGTCCCCAAAGATCGTGCCCGCGTGTAGAAAAAAACTATCATCATCAGCATTAGCTTGAGCGTCGTCGTCTTTTTGAGCGCACGGCCCCTCCTCCCTCCCGGTTGGCTGAGACCCCGCTATCTCTCTTGGGCCAGTCGACCTTCTTTTATGCCGCGTTTCCCGCAGAGTAGAGTTGGGCCCGGCTGCGAAACTAGTGCGGCAAGCCTGCTGGAACCTGCGCCCGACTAGAGGGGAGCCCTGCTGGGAGGCTAGCAAGGCTACAGTGGCTAGAATGGGGAAGTGTGTTGAACGCGCTGGCTCGCGCGTGCCCCTTCGGGAGGAAACCGCCAGGTGGCGCTGGCACACGCTTAGAAGTCGGCCGCAATGGCGGCTAGCATCCGCAGTAAAAGGGCGCTGCGTGGAATGCGATCGTCCGCGCGCGCAGCCGAATATGCATTAACAAAAAAGAAAGTTTCGTAATATATATTCTCGCTCGTGCATGGCGGCAAATGGCGATAGAGTGGCTATGCTAGCCCTTTCGTAATTGAAAGGCGCCAAGGTAACAATCCGATTGAGCGTGCGTCGATGGTAGAATGTAGCTTGCTTTGGACGATTTACTCCGGCTGACACCTTAACGAACGCAAAGCAAGAAAATTCCCAGTGGTAACTCGGAAGCAAACATTTTATTTTTTGACGCACTGTTTACGCAAACATCTAATTTTTGAAGAGTGGCTCACAATCCGTTTCCCCGCAGGGGCGTCTGCGTCAGCAGGCGTTTGGTGTGTTGCGACACAACGGACCCGAGCACATGAGGGTCGGGCCCTACCGCGTTTAACCGTGCGTGGCTTAGCCGTGTGTCCGGGGAAAAGGGGATCCTGGGGGTTGAGCCGAAGCTGGGTGTTTGGACCTTTAAGGCCCCTCGGCGGAGGCAACACATCTCTTTGGCCTCGGCTTCACGTAGACGGCACCCTCGGACTGACCCACCCGGGGGAAATCGGTAGTTGCCTTTACTGTCCTCCTCTTCAATCTTCGTCTTTTTTTCTCACTTTCAATCTTTCCTATCTCCTTCTCACTTCTGAATTTCTGATTTTCCAGGCAGCTAGGGTTAACCTTGTGTGAGATAGCCAACCTTGGTTATGTCATATTAGGTTATAGTGGTTGTGTACAGCTGGCGTTGGCAGGTCTTGTTTATAACAACCCTGTCGCGTCCCCTTGTTGAACTCCGTGGTGGGCGGCTCGCACCGCTGCCGAAATCACTTTAATTTGTATGGCATCCTCATACCCGAAACTCCCTGATCGCCCTCTCATAAAAAGAGGGCGCACCGATGAATCTTTGCACTTCTTTACTAAGACCACCGAAATTTTTCCACGTGATTCACAGTGAATCCCGCGGAAAAACCGTCAGAACAGTATCACCTTTTGTAGTTGCTCAATGCCTGACTGACTCTTTTGGTCCCGGATACAAAGTAACGAAAAGGGCCAGTGGTGACATGCTCCTCGAAGTCCGTAACAAAGCTCAGCACGAAAATCTGCCAAAACTTGTCTCGTTTGGTGACACCCAAATTTCTCTAAGCCCTCATCGTTCTATGAACAGTACACGAGGGGTAGTATCAGATCAAGACCTATTGGAACTGACTGAGACAGAGCTCCTAGAGGGATGGAAAGAGAAACATATCACGAATGTACAGCGAATCAAGATCCGGCGAGACGACAAGGAAATTCCTAGAAAGCACCTTATACTTACCTTTTGTACAAGCACGCTCCCCGAAAACATCGAAACAGGTTACATGAAAATAAACGTCAGACCGCACATTCCAAACCCTCGACGCTGCTTTAAGTGCCAAAGATTTGGTCACGGCTCTCAGAGCTGCCGGGGCCGTACCACCTGAGCAAAGTGCGCATCCCATGACCACCCTGCGGACAACTGTAACGACCCACCCCACTGTGCAAACTGTGAGGGTGAACACCCGGTATATTCGCGCTCCTGTCTCTCATAGAAAAAAAGAAAAAGAAATTATAACACTTAAAATAAAAAAAAACATTTCCTTGAAAGAAGCACGAAAACGCTTCTCATTTGTGGGGCCTTCTTTCTCCGAAGTGGCACGGCAGGGGGCAGTGCCACAACGGCTCTCGGCGGCCGTTCGAACCACGCAAAGTGGACCGGCAGTAGCGCCACCCGCCCCCACTGCGGGATCAGAAAGTGCTGTTGCGCCACCCAGCAAGAAGAGCCAGCAGTCCTCCGTGCCTGCCGGTTCTACGACACCTAGGGCCTCTGCTCATGCAGAGAAGCCCGAAGCACGCGCGAGCGTGCGCCGCGAGCGGGCATCCAGTGCCTCGGCGGAGGTGATGGATACATCACAAAGCACACCAGCGTCTCAGACGCTGACTGACCAGCGCAGCTCTCAGGAGCTCGCCAAAAAAGACAAACCCCGCATCACGGGGCCCGGAAAGGGTCTTGTGGGCTAACACACAGATTTCCCCTCTTAGACACACCGCACAAAACACTTTCACTATGGATACACAAATACTATATTGGAATGTCAGGGGTCTTCTCCACAACCTCGATGACGTTAAAGAACTCCTACATAAACATAATCCAAAATTGCTGTGTGTTCAAGAGACACATCTGAAACACACACACAAACTTTCTTCGCCAGTACACCATCTTCCGGAAAGACCATGACGAGGATAACGCCTCGTGCGGCGGTGTAGCAATCGTTGCAGACAAGTCTGTAGCTTGTCATCATGTAGCCTTACAAACAGCCTTGAGGCAGTGTGAGTTAGGGTAGTTCTTCTCAATAAGCTGTCAACTGTTTGTTCTATATATATATATATATATATATATATATATATATATATATATACTCCCAAGCTCTCACCTCATTCAACACAGATCTTTATAACCTCATAGATCAACTGCCGGAACCCTACATACTCGTGGGGGAATTTAATGCACACAACACATTGCGGGGAGACTCCCGATGCGACGCGAGAGGTCGACCCATTGAAAATTTTCTTGTGACCTCTGGTGCCTGCCTTTTTAATAAGAAGGAGCCGACCTATTACAACGCCCAGCACGATTCTTATTCATCGATAGATCTTGCAGTTGGATCTGCTTCCCTTCTGCCTGACCTTGAATGGAATGTCATTGAAAATCCTTTTGAAAGTGACCACTTTCCTGTCACTTTAAACCTAATCACGCAGCATGATAACCCTCCGAATATTCCTCGACGGAAATTAGCATCGGCTGACTGGGAGCATTTTAAAAAATCAACTTATTTACCACGAGATATTATAAACAATTTTACTATCGATGATGCTGTCGCATATTTTACTGCTTCAAATATTGATGCTGCTGAAAAATTTATCCCACAAACGAATGGTGGTTCACTTAAAAGACGTGTTCCCTGGTGGAACGAAGACTGTAGACAGGCGCAAAAAAGACAAAAAAGGCATGGGGCATATTGCGTAGATCTCCAAATGTAGAAAATCTAATTCAATTTAAACGCATTATATCGCAGGGAAGGCGGACTCGACGTCAGGCAAAGATGGAAAGCTAGGTGAGGTTTCTGTCGGGTATAAATTCATACACACAGGAGGCAAAAGTGTTGAATGGCTTAAGAAAGCTAAAGGGGCAGCAAATCCATCCGTTGCCTCTGGTGAATGATCAAGGGAATACCTTGCAGGAGCAGGCAGACTGTCTTGGGGAGCACTTTGAGCATGTGTCAAGCTCAATTCATTATTCAAAATGCTTCCTTAAATACAAACAGATAGAAGAATGTAAGCCATTTGTACGCAAATGCCGACAGAACAAATCGTATAACCATCATTTCAGTATGGCCGATCTGAGAGCTGCCTTCATCGCATGTAGGAGTTGTGCACCGGGACCTGACAGAGTCATGTATGACATGATTAAGAATGTACACCCTGATACACAACTGACACTACTCGCACTTTTCAACACTATTTGGGCTGCCGGATATCTTCCATCAGCATGGAAGGAAGCGATTGTAGTCCCTGTATTGAAGCAGGGTAAAGATCCTTCCTCGCCGGCAAGTTTCTGCAGGCTGGCAAGCGTGGCTGGTCGAAATTATTTGAAACAGAATTGTTACTTTTTTGGCACTATTCTTTAAAATTTATGAAAAAAAATTTGTACATAGGTCTTCTTGTTTCAGTGCTTGACCCCCTCATCACCTAGTCGCGCTTCAATCACGCTGCACTCAAGCAGGGGCGGAATCTTATAACGGTTCGAAATGTGAACCGGTTCGCTTCGCCGCTTACGTCACTAAATAGGCCACTCCCAAGCCGGAGGTGGAAGACGGGGAGGACGCGACCAATAAACGAGAGTGTGCCCTCTCTGAAGTGTACGTCATCGTATGACGAGTTAATCAAGGAATTGCGGAATGTTTCTTCTTGCTTAATAAATATGAACTATTATTTAAATATTGTCCGGAACGTTTTCAAGTATCGTCGCATGTTGAATATTACTTTATTGTACATAAGGCAATATAATTTTACCATTTGTTTAACTGTTTGTCGCCAGGTGGTAATCCACGCGTTAAAAATTGTAACCACTCGAATCAAAGGAAATAGCCCCATCACCATCAGTTGTGCGGAAATTTTGAAAGTTGGTTCTTTATTCTATGATGTTGTCGCACAAGGACATATTACTCGGGCCGCACGTCCCGCACCGGCAAAGGGAGCTGCTCGTCTCCTCCAGTTCGTCGCACAGCCATCGGACGGTTCCCTTTGACAGACGATAATAACGCCGAAACTCCTCATCTGTCAGCTCTGAAAACGCGTCTAGCACCTCCAGTCGTTGACGGGTCCGGGAGAGCAAACCGAGGCAAAGAATGAGGGCCACTGCCATGTTTTCATGTGTATGTAGTCATACCTTAAAGAGATGATCAACGCGCGCGCGCGCACCACCCGCGAGCCTCCGAGGCGGCACGGCCCGCGCGCGCGGCCAAGGTCGCAAGCAAACAGCCAAGCCACAGTAACGGAACCCAAAGCCGACTACCTCTTCGCCGGTTCATAGCGACGGGTTCGCTTTGAAAATGATTGACAGATGCTGCTTGACGTGTTCAAAATTTGCGGTACCTCCCCGCTGCCTCTGACGGCCGCTGACGCAACCACAATTCTGACCAATCACGTGAGGGCAAGCGAACCGGTTCGCTTTCGGAACCGTTATAAGATTCCGCCCCAGGTTGCACTATGTGATGTCTCTGGCAATAGGTTTTGGCACGCTTTTTATTCCAAGCGTCGCGACTTATGTAGATCGGCCTCGCATGTCCGATCTCACACCGAAGCCGCTAGACCAGAGTGCGTCGCGCGCTAGCTTGGCTGGCCGGAAGTATGCTGGCCCACAGTTAGAGTACACTGAAGAGAGCGTGCCGAGTTTGCGCCTTCTCGAAACGAAAAAACGATCGCTCGCCGCGCTCTTGTGCGCATGCGCTGCGGCAGCAGCTGATCACCACGCTGCTGTGGGCCACGTTCAGTGCTCCAAAGGAACATGAAAAGCAGACAGAATAGACACATGTAATCAACATTTAATCATCGAATTACTTGAACAACCATGTACGTTGACCTTGTCGTCTTTAGCGTCACCATTGTTTTATGTAAGTACCAACGTCAACTGCGTGCCACTAAAGGAATGTTGATCCATTTGGCACACACCTTGCTACGCCCTTCCATGTCGGTGGGCCCTATCCTACGGATGTCGCACGGACTAGCGGGGACAATAAGGTTGACATCGCAACGTGCCTTGTACACGGTAGAAACAAGTGGTGAAGTGTACCACAAGACGCAAAAATGAAGTGATCTGGAGTGCACATGAAACCAATCCAGGATTTCAGAATCATAATACATAGCACGCTTTCTTTTTCAAGCGAAGCTTGTATTGCCTTACAAGTGTCGGTGCCGTTGAAGGTGTGACTGCAAAAAACCCGTCTCGCGCAAGTCTCGCGTAAGTGAAGGAATACGGCGGGAAAGGCTAAGAATTGACCCTTTTCACGGAGCAATTTGTTCTCGAGAAACGAGATGGCGCTTTCGGCGGCGCGCCATACGTTGCCTCAGCGAAAGCGCACGAATACGAAACCATTACCGCTTCTGCCCTGTTTCTATGCGATCAGCTCTGGGAAATGCATCTGGGTTTTCGATCACGCACTGTGTTCAATTCATGCTGCAAAAGGTGGAGCGGTGGAGTGAAGACGTGTGCAGTAGTTTGCCGGAAAAATAGTGACTGGCATATTATTGAATGGAATGAGTATACGTGTGATGAAGTTTACGGACCGTTGCTACATACGGACAGCCTCTGTTGCCGGCCCTTCTCGACGTACGACTGTGCTTGGGGATAAAAAACATTCACTTATCCGCCAGTGTTGTATCGCTAACCTCCAGAGAAATGACTTCATTACAGCAGCGTCGGCAAGAGTGAGTACCGCTCGTTAAACAATGACAAAGAAAGTATCACCGCTTCCTGGTATAGTAAGTTTCGCGCACGTTATCTACACACATCGACCCCAACTCGCACGCAAGCTTACGCGCACTCTATCGCCAACGTATTAAGAGTATGTGAATGGGCGCACACTTGAATCAGTGCCCCAAAGCATGGGTTACAGCGACTACACCGACAGCACACAAATGGTCGAAGCAGAATGTTTCCTGACGGTCCACAGGAGTAAGCGAGTTACTAGCGATAACACATCTTTGCTACAAGCTATTCCAAGGTACAGAACATCATCGTTCCAAGCCTTGTGTGCAGCACGACTAAATCTATTGCAACTGAGCACACATGTGAGCGATTAGGCAGAAAATAATCAGGTAGTGACCACACCGACGAACTTCACTGAGTCAGAAACATGACAAACAACTGCTTCAAAGTATTTGTCAAATAAAGTACGAAAAATAAAACACACTCATACTGATTCAATTCATAAGCGGAAAGCTCGGATATCTTGGAATACATTTTTAGCCTCGTTTTTAGAACAAGCATCATATACGCTGCTCACGCTGTTTGGACAAAGCTTAATGAGCTTCCAAAGCGCTTTTACGAGGTCTGTGAGAAAAGTATCCGACCTTCGGCCGAAGAAAAAAAAACTGGCATAACTGGAGCGTTGGAAAACTAATCACCCTCAAAGTAGTGTCCTTGTGACTCCACACACTTCTCCCAGCGGTGCTGCCATTGTTGGAAGCATTCCGAGAAGACCTCTTTCGGAATGGATTTTAGCTCAGATGTCGTTGCAGCCATAATGTCCTTACTTAAATTGTCTGAAATCGCGCTCCTTTCAATGGCCTCTTGATTTTGGGAAGCAGTCAGAAGTCGCAGGCGGCCATATCAGGAGAGTAAGGAGCCTGTTGAACTACAGGAGTCTGGTTTTTCGCCAAAAAAGTCTGAATTAAGTGCGAGGAGAATGTGCAGGAGCATTGTCCGGATGGATGCGCCAATTTCCTGTTGACCACAACTCCAGTCTCAATTGCGCCGCACAGCATCACGTAGGCGACGGAGGCCATCCCTCTAGTGCTCTTTGGTGATTGTTAGACCCTGTGGTGCGTACTCGTGGTGTACCACACCAGCGGGAGTCAAAGCAGTCAGCATCACTTTGACGTTGCTGCGCACTTGGCGGGCCTTCTTTGGTCTTGGTGACGTGGAATGCTTTCACTGTGACGACTGGGATTTGGTTTCCGGGTCATACCCGTACACCTAAGACTCGTCACCAGTGATTATGGTGTTCATGAAGTCGGGGTCACTGTTTGTGGAATCCAGCATGTCCTGTGAGATTGCAACACGAAGTTGCTTTTGCTCCACCTTGAGCAGTTTCGGCACGAATTTCTCCGCAACTTTCTTCATGGCCGAATCTTCTTTCATAATGGAATGTGCAGAAAAAGTGCTGATGCCCACCTCTTCCGAAATTTCTCGGATAGTCACACGACCGTCCCGCATTGCCACAGCGTCCACTTCGGCAATGACCTGGTTATTTCGGCATGTTGATGGCCGACCGGAGCGTGGCTCGCTCTCCACCGATGTGCGGCCATCTTTAAACCGGTTGTACCACTCCTTCATCTGTGTGCTGCTCATAGCATCGTCACCGAAAGCCGTCGGAATCTTCCAAATGGTTTCCACTTTGCTGTCGCCCAGTTTCTGGCAAAATTTGATGCACTAGTGCTGCTCCAGTCGCTCCGCCATTTTCCTTGCAATAAAAAAACCGACGAGAGCACTGCGCACTACCTCCCTCAAACGCTGCGTCCCAGCGACTTACGCCATCGGCAGGCGGGAAAAATTCGCGCATGCGCACGAAGGTTCAAGGTCGGCTGATACATGTGCGCTTGTTCCATATCCATCAGATGTTTGCAAAAAAATAAGGTCGGATACTTTTCTAACAGACCTCGTAGATGTCCTCTGAAAGCTGTCGCCAACCTTCGTGTCCATCACCCAGTCAGCGTCTGCGCTATCTCCCGAAACGAAGGTTTCCTGAGCCGCACCGGGCATCATGTACACTCAATGTAAACACGGAGGCAATGGAGGCAGCTGAGGCAAGCAATGGACGCGTGACCATGTGATCAAACATGGCAGCGCCCACGGGATCGCCGCGAAAAGGGTCAATAAACCACTGGTGAAACACGTGAGGCGCGCGCCCGTAACACGTGATGGAAGCACCCAATCAGGAGCGGGCGCGCGCCCGCGGAAGGGCAAGGGAAGGAAAGTGCCTCTCGCTCGTTGAGTCGGGTCTCGTTTTCAGTGCACGCTCGGCAAACGGACGGAAAAGCTCCGCATTGTGCGTTCGGCGGCGGAGCAGGCCGCTTTCGACGCGAAACGCCGTCAACGTCGCCGGGAGCAGGCTCGCACTCGCTGTGCGGATCCTGCGTTCAAGGCAGCCCAAACCCAGGCTCGGTTACAGCGGCAGGCAGCGGATCCCACTTTAGAAGGCCGTCTTACCGAAGGGCAGCGAACCCCGAGGCACGGGAACGCGACACCCAATTTTGAGGGTACGACAAGCTTCGCATGCCCCCCTCTTCCCGGTAGGTAAGGGGAGGGTCAACGAATTTTTTTTCTTGTTATACACTTCCAGCCAGGCTCAAGTACGACTTCGATGACACTCTGGTGACGATGTTAGAGGAGCAGTTGCACTCGTTCCTTGAAAGGTCAGAGAAGGGAAATTTATATATTGGCAGAGACATGCGTCTAAGCGGCAAACGTGGTGAGCGACGATGCTAAGTCATGCGGCCTACGCTGTGCCCCCCAAAAGTCGGAGCTACTCCTGGTCTCACCGCGAAAGAAGCACGCATCCGACTCGCCCACTATCAACATACAACTGGAGGGACACACCATTGTTCCGTCTCGGAGCGTAAATATATTGGGAATGGTTTCCCAGTCGGATCACACCAAAAAAATATTAATTAACAAGCTTAAGAATACAATAGCCCAAGTTACCCACATGATGCGGCGAATAACAACCAAGACAAGAGGCATGGGGGAGGCGGACACGCTTCGGCTTGTCCAAGCCTTCGTCGTGTCTCGAATAACTTACTCTATTCCATACGCTCTACTCAACGCGACGGAATTCACAAAAATCAACACAATGATTAGAAAGGCATATAAGCAGGCGATGGTCCTGCCGATCAGTACATCCACAGAACGCCTACTACGACTAGGAGAGCACAACACGGCCGAGGAGCAGATCGAGGCACATTTATCCAGCCAGCGAACAAGGTGGGCGGTTACGGAAACGGGCAGGTCCATCCTCTTACGCCTGGGGCTCTCTGCCCCTCTCAGCCATCCGCCGCCTCAGACTGTCAGCTTACCCCATGCCATCCGGAGCAACATCACCATACCTCCTCTACCTCGCAACATTCACCCAGTGCACAACACACCGCGAAGGGAGGCCCGGACCCGGGCCATACATTAGAAATACGGGTCTTTACCCTCTACAGCCAACACGGATGCGGGGTCTTACCCCACACGCGCAGCCACAACAGCCACCGTAATCGTCAACAAAGAACATCGGAGCAGCATTTCGCTCACCCGATACAATCCCCTCCAAGCCGAGGAAGCGGCCATAGCCCCCGCGCTCTCCCAAACAGAGGTTGAAGTCACAGTGACCGACTCCCAACAGGCGCGCCGGAACTTCGCTAGCGGCAGAATTCATGGCACTACGCTCAAGATCCTCAATCAAAAGCCGCCAACCAGATCAGTCATGATCATCTGGGCACCAGCTCATCACGGCATTCCTGGCAACGAGGTCGCCAACCACGTGACTCGAGATTGGACCCACCGAGCCGACGCCGAGGAATCTGAACCCGAGCGCATGCGCCCTCTAGTCTCGTACCAAGACATCACACAACACTACAAGCTAACCCGCAGAACATATGCACCCCCACACAAGTCACTATCTAGAGAGAAGGAGCGATTCCTCCGAGCTGTGCAGGTTAATACATTCCCCCACCCAACCAGCAATCACCTCATAGCCCCTACACAATTCTCATTAGTGATCAAGTGACACACAAATGGACAATTTTCTCCGACTCAAAGGCGGCTCTGCAGTCTCTACTATCACCTTTCGCCGCGGTCCACACGAGCAGCTGGTCTTTGAGATTGCCGAGGCAATACACAATCTGACTGAGATAGGGCAAGAAATAACTTTTCAGTGGCTTCCAAGTCACTGTGGAATTATCGGCAATGAACGGGCCGATCAAGCTGCCCGCACAGCTCATAAAGAAGATCACAAACGACCCATTCCACTTTCTAGGACTGACGCTGCACGGAAGCTCCGCGTGATCAGCCCGCCAACGCACAAGGTCACAATGGAATGAATCGCACTTCATGCATGCTCGCTTATACTCTCTGGACCCAACCCTAAGCCTTCGAGTACCATCAAGGCTTCGCCGAGGAGACGCAACACTTTTGTGCAGATTATGGTTGGGCGTTGCGTTTACCAACGCCTATGCGTTCCGCATAGGAATGGCCGACAGCGCAGCCTGTGACCACTGCGGCAATGAAGAATCAATTGTACATATTTTGTGCGACTGCCCGCGGTACAGTGCGCAAAGACATTCTCTTACCAACGCGTTCAACCAATTGGACGACCGGCCTCTGTCGGAAGAAAAAATTCTCCACCACAGACTGGACCCAACGTCACAGAAGAAGGCCGTGCAGGCGCTTCTGCGCTTCTTACGAGCCACCGGCCTATCTGACCGACTGTGATTCGAACGCTCTTCCGGTGCAACGAAACAATCGCACACCTTCTTTGTGAGTGCCCTCGTTTTAACCCGCAGAGAGCAGCTCTCTCAGCCATGATAGGTCAACTGGACAAACGCTTAATAACGCAAATCAACATCCTTGTAAACTGGCCTACACGAAAAACAGTGCGAGCCACCTTGAAGACACTGCTGCGTTATTTAAAAGACACCGAACTCAGTGACAAATTGTGACTGTACACTGTGTGACGTAGGATGGGACGTTGACACTTTTCAACACTAGAACGCCTTCGCAGACTGACAATGCCCACAGAAACAGTTCAGTTGTGTGTGTGTGTGTGTGTGATTTTTTTTTCTTTCCTTTTTTCCCCTTTTTTGTACTTATTTTTTCTCTCTCTCTCCTGTCGAATCCCTTTACCCCTCCCCCGGTACAGGGTAGCCAACCGGAGATAATGTCTGGTTAACCTCCCTGTCTTTCATTCACCTTTTTCTCTCTCTCTCTTTCCGCAATGCCACTTCTGTGCAAAGCCCGGGTCCCTCAGGCACATAGTAGGGGGTTGCAGAGAGGCACCACTCAATCCTCCGAACCCTTACCACACCGACGAGCTTTGGGAGAGAGCCTTGGCCAGCACCGACCTCGAAGATAAGCAACGGCTGATTGCGAGGGCCCAGCACGCGGCCCGAGCTCAAGGCATTCTGGAATGAGGACGCCTCTCCAAAGCTGCATATACATAATAAAGATGTTTATTCTCTCTCTCTCTAAGGTTCACTCATCTAGTATGATACTATGCGATGCTTTAAAGAGACGGAGAGCAAAAGAGGTTTATTACTGGTGGCAATGTGGATGGAAGGCGTGAATAAATTGTCCCTTTTCACAGTGTCGATCGATTCAAGCCCCGTGCTGTAAGGAATGCAAGTAATGCAGAAATTGTTTTCCGTCTCAATTTAGTGCACTCAAAACGCGCCATTAACAGGAGCCGGACTCGGAACCCAACGTGTGCCTTGCGCATAAAAAGAAGCTTAATATTCCCAGAGTTCCCGCGAACGCCGGGATTAAATCATGTTGTGCTTGATGGGGCCAAATAGTTCCTTCGGCGTAAGACGCTTTCTGGAGCCTCACCTGCGTAATCGGTGATCTTGCGGAAAACCGAGGTGCGGCTTGGATATTCCCTCGGGTGAAGAATTTTCATTAGTACCGTATTTTAGCATGTCGTCACGAACTGATGTCCTTAGCAAGCAAACCACTTGACGCTGCCCATTTTTTACACCTTTTTTTTCTATCTTCGCTTCTTGTTAGTGCTCGCCCACGTCAATGAAGAGGCACCCTATTAGTGTTCCTCTTCACTTCATCCTATTTCGTTTCATTGTCGTTGACATCGTGAGAACGTCTTGCCCAGGGGACGGTGCGCGACGCATCTGTGAAGCCGAGAGCTCTTCTTTATGATACTACCTGCCCCTCTCTTTCGCACAGGAAATGGCTGTGTGGGACAGCTATGCACCTGCCTGGCGGCCCATCATCTTGGGGAAAGCAGGAGTGTTGGTTCCAAGAGCAGAAGGGCTCACTCGAGCACAACTTGCCCTTCGGAAATGCTCCAGTGCATGGAACATTTCCTACCGCAGAGAACCATTCCTACCGGCATGGTTCTCTGCGCCCTCCCGAGCGCCAAGATGTTCTCGCAAATTGCATTTCGTCGATATTTAATCAAAACAATTAGTTTCATAGGGTTAAGTGCGAAAGGACACCAGCCTGTGTGCTACCTTGTTGCCAGCCTTTGTCAACGCTGATATAGACGCCGAATTTTTTTTCTTATTTTTTACTTTTTGACGCGATGATGACACATTCTTACGTTGACCATTCTTACGAACAGATCAGGTAAAACCAGGAAGCACGTAACCAGGAAGAAAACGATAGGCTGTCTAGGAGGTTTGGCTGGTGATGCGAATGTTGGTTTTATTTGACGCTGGTCGGTATTAACGTTGTCCGGGTTTCTGGTGCGTTTTCTTTTGGTTATTTCAAGCTATCATTCATAACGTTATCGGCTCAGTATGTGCGCCACCACCGCTGCCACGAATATGCTGCCTTATATGGAAAAACATCCTCAATCAAATCTGTATTCGATTTCACAGATATCGGTGATGGTTAAATTGCCTTTAATGGGGCCTTCTATTTATTTCAGGCTCAAGCGCACCTATACACGATAAGCCATGGCGTAGGTATGTTAGGTTTCACATTCAAGACACAAGCTAGCTTGGCCTTTCCTCCATTTAGTAGAGAAAAAATAAAGCGGCTGTAATAAGGGAGGATGCTGTAAAGCATAGAGAATACTAAGCCCGCATGCAAAGATTCCTACTGTCAAACGGCTTTTCAGGAAACTAAAATAATGGACCTTGGCTTGAGTGTCTATAAAACAGTATTTGTGTGGATTAAAAGGGACCTCAAATTGCCAAAAGCATTTAAAATCTGCAATCAAATTCCGCCTGTAGGCCGTGTTTATTGCACTGCCGGCTTTTTAAGCGAGAAATTTGTGAGCCTATGCTTACTCCGGTTTCAGTGTTACAGGTATCCAATCTTGCGGCGCCTTGCGTTTGCATCGATGGCGCAAGGAGTGACGTGATCGCGAGTGAAGACTGCGCCCACTCGGCTCACAGGTAGCGTGAACGACGCCTCCAAAAAAGGAAGCATCACGGGAACAGAGGCGTGAACAAAGAGTCACCAAAGAAAGTTATGTCCTCCGCGGCCTTCTCCGTTTCGCTATCATCGTCACAAAGACAGTTGGATATCTTAGCAGGTTGATTTTCACCCTGAAGATATTGCTTGACATAGACAATCATCCTGTTGTGGTTTCTGCCTAATATTTTATTCAAACTTTTTTATTTTTGTCTCTTTCCCCCGCTTTCGGCCTTTCTGCGTGTCGGGCACGGTTGAGCTCGTCAATGAAAAATGTTTGTCTGGTGGTGAAGTTCCAACCAGGGTCACCCGGATGCGCTACCCATTCCGTCACAGACGCTAGCACCGAACACGTGGACAGCAACATTAATTGCGACTCTCATTCTATCACCGCAGCAAGTGGTTTGACACGATTTCCATCTACGACACATGACATGGCGAGAGCAGCTGCGAGTAGGTCAGTTTCCGCCATCGTTGCTTGTGGCAATTCTTTGAGACACTGTGTGGCATTGCACCGCTGACCGGGTCGATCCCAGTTTACCCAGTGCGCTGCCTTGAGGATAGGCGCAGGTTGTAACGTTTCTTCGTCAGTAGTCATGCCATCGCCGTAGTCGTCATGGCATCATCGCCGCTATACGTATATTGTTGTAAAACCGTCGCTGTCATACTATCCTTACCATGGGCACAGCCCGCACCGAAGCAATGGATGTCCTAAGCGGAATACCACCGAGAATGCCCCTGTGGGTCCTGCCTAAACCTTTCGCGGCTCTGCAGATTCCTGGGATTACAAAAAAGTAATCCGTTGCAACCATTGGCCTGAAGCAATCTACCCTGTTTCATATTTATGTGGAGTACGGAGATACTGTGCACGTGTATACCGATGGCTCTGTCACACCATATGCCTCCACTGCAACCTTCGTCATCCCACACATGATCATCGCACGGCGCTTTAAATTAGACCATAGGTCAACATCAACTGCAGCAGAACTTATTGATGCCCGGGAGGCACTTCGATTTCTCTCCGAGGAGCCTCCTCGCGCATGAACCATACTATGCGATTCCAAGCCGGCTCTTCAGACCATTGACTGTGTCCTCAGAAGGGGCCCGTATTATCCAATGGCTATAGAAATTACAGAGCATCTCGACCATGCAAATAGAAATGGTCATAATATCACCTTTCAATGGATACGTTCACACTGTGGCGTGATGGGGAACGAACAGGCAGTAGCTGAAGCGAAAACTGCTTTAAATGATGCTTCTGAAGTTCGCATTCCGTTCTCACGAACTCACACGAACGCCCTACTTCTTTGAGCCATACGCAATCGTACGTCGGAGCACTGGACCCAACCAGATCGACGACACAAGCGAGTACATAAATAGGGCCCAGAAATGAAATTCTGTATGCCTCCTAAGCTCAAAAGAAGCCAAACAAACATGGTGCACCGGATTCGCATTGGTGTCGTATTCGCCAAGCGTTATAGACATCTGATAGGTTGCAGTGATACTGGCCTAAATTGCGAATAGTGTCAGGTACCAGAAACACTTGATCATAAATTTTGCGTTCGTCTCGCGTACGCGCAATAACGACAGAAACTGGTCTCTTTCATTGCAAAAGTCGATAAGAGGCCCCTATCAGACGAGTTTCTTTTAGGGCCTTGGCCTAATGTAAACAGCACAGCCCTGGTAACAAGTGGCGCTACAGCTTTTTTACAAGCCACTGTGCTGAACACACGGCTTTAGAGATGCCACAACGTTGTAAACTTTCAGATACACACCTTCCCCTCTTTTCATTATCGTCATTCATCAGACCTTTTTCTCGCCGTCCCTTTCCCCAGTGTAGAGTATCAGGCCAGAGCAAGTTATAGCTCAGGCCGACCTCTCTGCCTTTTTGTAAATAAATCTCTCTCTCTCTCTCTCTAAGCGGTAGCTTCGAACACGACACCTATTACCAGCGTTTGCACATCATAGCTTGCAACCAAATTGAATCCGATTACAAGTGGACTAAGTAGCCGTCGGTGGCCGAAAACTGCGCAACCCGACCGAGAAACACACGTTGGGATCCGTCTCAAGAGAGTCACTTATCCTTCGGCCAGTGCTCTTGTCATGGCGCGCCGCAAGGCAGTGGATATAGACAGAGAAGTACAATATACCTAATACTGAAACAGACAGAAGCATCGTTGAAAGGCGCTGCCTCCGTACTACAAGACAACGGATGGGTGCGCACGCCCGATGAGGCCAGGGCACCGCAACGAGCTCGAGTCACCACCGGCCAGCAGTGAAAAAAAAAGAAGAAAAAGGCACCCACCAGCCATGTAGGTTGGCGTACGCACATTCCGAAGGCCCGCTAAGGGACAGGAAGACAGCAGCGCTGATTAGAGAGCGCACGGGGGTAGCCGATATTCTAGTTGACAAGGTAGAAATGGAGTTGGGCAGGCAACGTAATGCGCAGGGTAGGTATATCAGAGTTGGAGAATGAGTGCCAAGAAAAGGGAAGCGCAGTTCAGCACACTATACAACTAGGTGGTGTGACGAAAGTAGGAAATTGGTGGCTGGTAAAGATGGGGTCAGCTGACGCAAGACGGGGTATAATTGACATCGCAGGCAGAGGCTTCCGTCCTGGAGTGGACATAATGATGATTATGAGGAGGAGGAGGATGAAGCCAGCATAGGTGGCTTAGCAAAGTCGTTAAAAAACGCTTTCAGGGCCTAATTATGAGTTAGTAATTTGCTCTTGACAGCCCTTAATAATTTCTCTCTGCTTTGGCTATTAACTATAGGTCTATCTATTGACCTGCACTTGAGCCGTAGTTCATAACGTGATGCACCTCGCTATCCGTTTCACCAGTGCAACATGACGTCGTGTGCGGATCGCTATTCATTTTACATATGGTGCATCCTTCGAGCAAGAAGAGTTCAGAGCATTCCCTGCACCTGCGAGAAAGGCCTGAAGGGATCAAAGAGGAGGTACCGGGCCAGTTCTGTACGATCAAGGAGTCGGCAATGAACCACTGGACGAAGTCAGTGGTGAATCGAATTGGCTTTATATTCAGAGCGATGATACTGAAGATGTCGGGCCTGTTATATACTAGCCGATTGAAGTGGAAATAAGTTCTGGATCCATTCTCATAGAGCTGAATTCTGATGAAATACCGATCCCGAAGAATAAACGCCAGCCCACTGTTGTGTAGCAAACTCATAGCGAAGGCACTGTGGTAATGAAAAACAGTCATTATATTAAATAACATTTGTATATGCTTGCTACTTCCCTGTCTGCGTTTTCCCACAAAGTAATATGTTTTTTTTGCTAATTTCATTGCCTACGTATTGCTCGTGTTACCCGATCACTGAACAAGCTAACACGCTTGCAAGAATGGTACCTCGAATCCCCCCCCCCCCCAAAAAAAAGGAGAACAACCTGGGGTGCTTAAACTTGCACCTAAATCTAAGTGCTGGAGCGTTTCTGGAATTCGCCCCCATCAGAACGATCTGGAATCGAATCCTTAACCTAGTGCTCAGTATAAAGCAGAAAGCCATCCAGCCAGTGAGCCCGTGTGTATACTTTCGATTTCTACAATTATGCGTGTCACTGGGGTGAGGTCACAAACCAGCGAGGCTTGTTTAAAGAGAAAACGAATGCTTTCGGCAACGAACGCTTGCGGAATGAGATTCGAGAGAGTTATAATCCGACATTTGCCTTCTTTCTTTGTTTCTTTTTTGGTCGGAAGCCGTAGCAAAATGTTTATGACCGCGAACCTTCATTCGATAAGAAGGACGTTCAGCGCAAGATAAATCATTCAGGTTTGGCGAGTGCCCGCTGATACTTCAGCTTTCCTAGTGGCAGCAGTGATTGAGTCAATTTGCATCGCGTTCAGTCCAACGAGGCGAAACAGAATAACAAAGAAAAAAAGAAAGTTATCACTCCACATTTTCAACGATCCTTTTCATTTTTCCGCTCTCTTTTTCTGCCTTCGTCATATATGTTCGCACGCAGCAGAAGCAGCCCACAAACGCTTAGGGTTGGCAGCACGGATGATACGAAAATGAATAATTCAGAAGAAAAAGAATCTTTCCAAGATAAATTTCTTCTGTGATCACTAATGACCCCTTTCCGGTCTGAATTTTATTTCCCTTTCATAACTTCATTTTAAACACCCCAGTAACCATGACGAGTTTTCGTGTTTGCGTGCACTGCGTGGAAAACAAGTTGTGTGGAAAACGAGAAAAAAGAGTTTTCGCATTTCGCCCCCATCGCAATGCGGCCGCCGCGGCGGGATCCAACCCGCGACCTCGAGTTCAGCAGCGCAACGCCATAGCCTGAGAGACAGCCTTGATGAGTGTTTTTAAGTAAAATAATCCTGCCTTATTGGCGGATGTATGTTATTACTCTGTAACATACACCATTCACGTATTGCACAAACAGCCTTTACTTTGGATTCCATGTCTGACTTGCATCCTGACTAAGGATTAACATGTACTAGTTTAATTGAAAGAAAGTAAATGATGAAGTACTTGTCTCTGGAGTATATAATGTTGTACGATTGCAGTAATACAAACAAACAAAATTAAGTTAGAATGTTCAGTTTAACGCCCCAAAAGAGCACAATGGTTCACGAGGGACGTCGCATGGAGGGATCCGGATTCATTTTCGTCACGTGGGATTCTTTAACTTGTACCAAAAGCAGAGCGCACGAGGGATTTCACGTATGCGGTCGCCACAGCTTGAGGATCAAACGCACGACCTCGTAGGTCGCAACAAAACGCCATTGCCAAAGCCACCGCGGCAGGTATATAAACCAACAAATAAATTTAAAAAACTTTAGAAACGAAAGAAGCGGAATGATACAAAACGCTCGCACAAAATCGCCGTGGGGGTCAACGATCAACCTGGTGTATACGGGGGGATCATATTTGGGTTTTGCGGAACTTGCAGATAACGTAATTGTAGGGCTTGACATGTTCTTAGGGGTGGGCTGTGCTACCCGGACGTACGACAGAGGAGGAGACGATACGAGCGCTGTATCAATTGAGCTGGATTATTGAGAAAGGCGGGCTTTACTTACAAGAGACATCGAAACATATTTAATTAATTGCCAGAAACTGACAAACGAACTTCTTAATTAATTACGTTATGACACATATTGCAATTAACCAGGTGTAGCCAGTGAGTTTGCAAGGCGTATCCACTTGGAATGAATTTCCAGAATCACACCTGTTTCTAGATATGCGCTATCAAAGTCACCGTAAAAATGCACTGTTATTACACTTCCTTTTTTAACAAAACTCTCTTTTCTACATTGAAGCACAGAAGTAACTGGAACGCCCATGTATTTCTTCCCGCACTTTTGGAAATAATATCAGGAGAATGGTGTCCTCCTGGAACAATATTTCAAGTGGATACGTCTGGCTAACTTAGAGGATACAATTCGTAAATTGCAGTAAGTGCCATAAAATAATTAACTAGGAAGTTAATTCGTAAATTTCTTGTAATTAGTTATACATGTGTTTTGATTTTACGTGCGAGTAATGTCCGCCTCTTCGAATAACCCAGCTCAAGGACAAGAATAATGCTATCTCCCATCGGCAGTTTTTTTTAAATTGCATTAAGCTTAAAAATGATCACCCCGTATTTCGCTGACGCCACAGTTTCCCTGAGCCTGTTGGGTGCGTCTTATTAGCTTGAGGTAATATTTCGGCTTGTGGAACAAGGAGAAAACGACTTGGCTCCGTCGAAAAACTTGCGCTGGTATCTTCTCAGTTGCTCTCTTTAAATGTACAGCACCTTATCGATCTTCGAATTGACGCATGACCAGAAATAGCTCACCATCGTGTTTTTTTTTTTTGTGTGTTTTTTGGCTCAAATTTTATTACAGCAACCTAAACGAAAAGACATGTTGTCTTCGTGTTTTTTTTAATTGTCAAACGTTTTTAAAATTGGTTTCTAAAACCGCACGTAACGAACGCTTTTTATAATATTATAACAAACATCTTTGCAGTCGTATTGCCGACGCTCCTTAGTTTGGTAACGTTGTGTAGGGGAAAGAAGCCATTACTCTTTCATGTATGTGTCGCTTGCACAAATGGCACGGTCGTTGTGCCGCGCATGACGCTGTCGGAGCTAAATCTAGCCTCGCGCGAGGCGTTCGGAGAGGCATAGCGCGGCAGTACATTTGTCCATCCGAGTAGGAGTGGTCAAGTTTGAGAGAGTTCGCTACGGCTAAAGTAGGTATATAATTAATCAAACTCAAACTTGTGCTCATTAGGAATTATAAGGCTTGCGAATGTGGCGATTTTTTGCATAAATAATTTGACGGTTGCTGGGCTATGGCGGCGAGCTCGAGCGGTGCAGGGCAACCTCAGGCTACGGTGGCTAGATGAGTAGGTGTGCCGTCCGCCGGGCGTGATGAGTAGTTCAGCGCTTCTCCGCATCATGAGGACAAAATTGGCGCTGCGGTTGGAGGTTTGTCGCAGGCGGCGCACGTCTTCTGCTGCTGCGTCCGTTTTGCAGTGGAACTTCGGCGCACTTATCCGTGTATTAAACTGGAAGCTGACTTCAAGTGACATCAGATACAGTTACGAATTATATCAATGCATTTCAGTTACTTGAATGGCGAAAGTATCGTACCTGAGTCGTCCGTCGGCTGCATCTTCCCAGGATAGAGACGTAAAATGTATAACTGTGTTGTCAATACTAAAGATCTTTCACGTAAGTATTTAATAAGGACACTAGTTGTTAATGAAAGTGATAGCTTTGTGGAAGTTCTAAAGGCGAGATAGACGAAAATTCGTATTTCGAGACAGAATATATACAGGAGCCCTAGAGCGGCGTGTGGCGGCGTCATTCGAGCACGACGTGTGCTTTCTCGAGACTGCGTCGGAGGTTTTTTTTTTTTTTTTTTGCTTCAATGAACGTAGAGCGCCGTCGAATAAATAGGGAGATTCAAAGAACCGGAGTTTCTTGTGTAGTTTCTTTGCAGTGTTGTATGGTATTGGACCAGGTAGGTATGCGAGAGCAATAAAACTCTATGTCATGAGTAGACTAGCTGTCCGTTATAGAATGCAAAAAAATACTTATGTCTCTTGATCATCATATACGTATATTTTAATGCATTACTCAGGCTTAGAGCACACACATGCACCAACAACGCTGCAGAAAAAGCTATGACAGCAAAAAAAAAAAAGGTTTGGAAAGTATGGCATGCATCGCTGTGGTCACAAGACATGCTGTAATTTCATGTGCTATTTCCTTTCCCGTGGACGCCCAGACACCAAGTTCCTGCTCTTTGCAAGAAAGTGAAGGCGCGTTGTCGAATAAAATTTGATAATTTTTTTATAAGTTCAAATTTGTGTTGCTCACAGCCGACCATTCCTGGAGGTTTCAGCTGCCATGACTCTTTGTGTTTGCTGTCGTTCTTGCCAGCACATCTTCAAGCTTCCTAATTGTTTTAATTCCTTGGCAAGGGACCATTTTGTCAACGTTCGTCAGGAGTATCTTAAGACGGGCACAAACAGCGCTAGGACGGGACGAAGTGAGTACGACAGACAAGGCGTTGAACTATAGAACCACTGGTGTATTGCTGGGAATGCAATATATGCAATAACACGCAGGATCAGCGCAGACAGCCAGAAAGAACACGGTTTCTGTGCCGGGAAGGGAATAAAATCATATATATATATATATATATATATATATATATATATATATATATATATATTGCATTTCCAGCAATAAACCAGTGGTTGTTAGTTTAGTGCCTTGTCTTCCGTTCTCACTTCATACTGTCCTAGCGCTGTTTGTTCCCGTCCTGACGATGTACAAAGTTACAAACCAGCCCAGACCAGCACACTCCGTCAGGAGTACGCTCATTTCCTCAATTGTGTGCAAAGTCTTCTTCAGTACCACTGTTCCTTGAACACAGACACTAGCGAGAATTTCGCTGTCACACAAGTGTACAAGGACAACCTTTACATAGGGTGATGTTGTGGCCTTCTTTTGAGCAAACTGAAAACACCGCAGTTTCTGGGCTATCATTCTTTGAATGCAACGTCCATGAACTGTTGGGCAAAGTGCAGGCCGTCACATAAATGTTTTCTTGGGTGGTTATAGCAGGCAGATCACAACAAGCGCTGCTTTCATTGGCATGTGATTCGGTGGAAATCTGTTGAAGTCTTGCTTCTCCTCTTTGCGGGAGTGGTCTTTGATAGGTAAGCAGGTGCGCCGGCCAGTATTGATGGAACAGCATCGCTTAGCCGTGGATATGCCCTCGGAATCTGTACAAACTGCCCACCTATCACACGAGTGTAGTGACGCTTAACGAACTGGTCCTCAAAGTGGCGCTCGCACATAACGAATGCGGTTGAAGCTCTTTGTCAGCGCGGTGAAGTGCACGCTCCCGTTTTTTGAATAGTTCTGGGTCACGCGGCGTCGCAAAAAGCGATATCTTCTGCCCTTGGCTCGCATGTTTGTAGCCGGACTTACAATAGGCGCAAAGCAAGTGGTGTCCTTCCTGGTTTTTTTGGGTGTAGCGACATGTTCACTCAGTCCGGGATACCGAGGAGCTTGACACTGACGAGTGTTATCCACGGTATTCATTCCACTGCCTAAACATTGAGGTAAATGATAAAAGAACTGCGCAATATCACGGCTGCGAATGCAGCTCAGCGTGCCGTCTACCTCTTAGCGGACGACATAATGACCGTTTTTGAGGTTGAATGAATAAAACAAGGAACATCACACGCTTATAGTCTCTTTCGGCGTATATTTCCAAGTTTTAGTTATAAAAAACAAGGTATTTGAAATCTTACAGGCGTGCAATAACTGCAGTCTAAGACATCGCGCGCTTTGCGACAGACCTCCCACCGCCGCGCCACTCCTGCTGTCATGACGCGGAGAAGTAGGGAACTACGCCGGTCGGCAGACCTACCAATCTAGCCACCGTACTCAGGCACCAACAGTAAGGGGGTCATTTTTGTTACCCTATTGCTCGAACACCTTTTTAAAAACGAGCGGTCCCACTACGATTAGGAAGTTGAGCACGATTGCAAAAGTGGATCGTAAGACCCCCACGAACTCTATCATAAGTTATGCATGTAAGCTTTTGTGATGCATGAATAAATGTAACTTGTGCGTTTGGTTCGGTCATTTCTACCTATATTGCCCATATACTCTCTGCAGTAGACACAATATGTTTTACGTATCCTCTACGCCTGCGTCCCTGATACAGTCTCACCCAATTTTGTTTTCTCCAAGATTTTCCAACAGTGCGTAAAGGCACTCTATGTTCTAAAGATAAGAAAAAAAAAGAAGTGCTCATGTTTTCTTTTCACCTTACAATGCACTGATCGAAGGGGATACAATGATTGCAGACCTAATATTATCAAGCTTGTGCTTCGCGAAGTTGACATTTCTTTTTTTTTTGTCTTTTACTCTGACTTGTAAACAGTATATGCCTGCGTGTAGGCTAATGAACTTCCTTTGTATAGGTTCGACTGGTCCAGAAGTTCTGTGTAAGAGCTCATAAAATAATGTAAATCAAGACCTGAGAAAACCTTAGGAACCTAGTCCATTAGTAAATTAAGGTCTGCCACATACGTCAAGTAACGTTTCTCTGTTCGGGTACGGAACGTACGCTTCTTTCTACACAATGCAAAGCCCAATTTCTTGTTCGTTATGCTTAAACCATCCCATTAATGTAAGCGGCGCACGTGGAGCGCTAAGTGCATTCAACTGAATAGTGGCGCCCCTTTCGTCTAAGACACACACAAACACACTAAAGACAAAATTACTTGCGTATAAACTATTTTCCCATTTCTTTGTCCGCACCCCGAGACTCGCATGTTACCGACAAGGTGTGCGAAAGTAGAAATGACAAAGAGGCCGGCTATCTTTCTAGCTTTTCAAACAGGAAAGCGCAGTTTTGAAGATTTAAGAAGCCGAGGAAGAGGGACGTGACCCTTGTCTACGTTCCCTTAAAATTGTTGCCTTTGTGCAAAGCGGGCACGCAGGCCGGCTCTAGCAGTTCCGTATTTCCCTTTTTGCTTCTAGACATAAATTTCATTTCTTTTTCATCTTCCTCTCGCGCATGACTACCCAGTGAGTGCGCTCCTCTTCGTAATGCCATCAATGGAGACGAAAAGTTCGACGAAGGGGAAAAAAGAAAAGCCGAAAAGAATGCCTTCATTGGTTCAACGATTCTGTAGCATTCGCGCCAAGCACTCTACATATAGACGAATTACACTAAAGGCAAGCTTCAGGCGCTCGCGAACTAAAAGAATAAGTGTGGACTGCGCCTTCAGGAGGACAAAGCTGAGCGAAGCTATATGCATATTGCAGCAGCTTTTGTTACACCTACCTGAAGTCGCTTTGCAGAATGAATAGTTATTTTTTTCTAGACTTTAAGATGGTATTTGCTGGCATCGTTGAAGGGCTAAGGTTACCTGCCGACGTCGAGGTACATCGCTTATTTGTGCCATGGATGGCTCGAGTAATCAAGATGCAAGCAGAGCTCCGAGGCATTTGCGGGGTGCTTTCTTGAAGCTAATAAGTCAGCGGGACTGCCATGTCAATACCACGTAGTGTAGTCATGATCCACATGATCCACACGTTTTATCTCGGTAATGGAAGGTCTCTCTTCAATGGCTTCACAGCATCCTAGCATCTAGATGTCACTGCTTTCGATCTCCTCCATGCATTAAAAACGATGTTAATAAATTCAGAAAATTGAGCCAGGTGGTATTAGCAGGAGATATGAATGCGCACCTGGAGGATTTAGACGGACATAGGGATTATAATGGTTCTCCAGTACTGAATCTGCGCGATGAACTGAACGTTCTGGTAGTTAACAGGCAGAGAGGTAACAGGTAACGTGGCAATGCGGAAACAGGAAATCATGTATCAACTACGCCTTAGTCTCAGAAACGGTTTACAAACGACTAGACCGAATGACGAGAGATGATCATGGGAAAGATATCCCAAAGAACATGGGAAATACAACCGTAGTAGCGGTCATAAATAAGAGATAAGCTGACAAACTCAGCGTAGCTGGACTTGCGGGAGGTTTAGTGGCGTTAGTTGTTGAAAGTGACCTGTAATGATTTGCTGGTGGACCTGTAGGACTGCAGTCGCAGGACGCCCACCGAAAATACATGCAGGCCCAGGTGCCAGTTAGACTCTGTAAATGTTTATTTTTTTTGCAAACGTACGTGGAAAATTGATTGAGCGAAAAAATAAAACGCAGAAAGAAAACACTACGTACTAGGTTGTTGCATTGAACAATACTTATTAAGAATGTCACGGAGCGAACTTAAACCAGTAGCTGAATCAAATATACAATAAATTGGCATGAAATGTTGTGCCCAGTTTTTTACTGCGGAAACAGAGCCACGTCCGCCCTGTTGTTGGCCAAGCGCCGATTTTCATAGAAATAACTAGCCCATCGGTGCGGACGCCGAAGAGCGTTGATTAACGTGATTTGGTACGTATAGCATCCGGTCGGAGCTCACAGGATGCATTAGTCTATGTAGAAGATCGGCGTAACCAATTACTTGGCGTCGGAGTGGCAGTCGATGGAACAGTGGGACAGGTTACTGTTGCTCGCTGTATGATTGAAACGGGTCGGTTCTGCTCACGGCTTGTTCAACTTCCTTCCTTTGTGATCTCTGTTAGGGAAGAAACTTGAAGAAACTACTGGACATTTTTGCAAACGACTTCACGTCTAAAGTCTCAAAGCAGATCATTGCAAAGTCAGTACCCGTCGGTACGGCTCATTGTCAAAACGTCCATGTCTGGCAGCAGTTTTGGCTGGCTCACATGCACAGCCCCTGCTCTACTGATGTAGCCACTATGAGCGTAATACTTCGACAGTTCGACGTTCGTGGGTGGCGTATGTACACTTTCGACAAGGATCGAGTACCTACTTTTCGCCGGCAATAAGAAAGTTTATCTCCGTGTCTCGCAGCATGGCGCAGAATCGCAGCGGCGAAAGAAGCGTTCAGTTAGCTCGGTGAAAATCAGAATGTTATTGTTAGCACGCTTAAGGCTCAAATGGAGCAGAATATCTTCGTGTTCATCAGCGAACAACGCGTGTAAATGGTCGGAGAAACACAACCTTGTACAGCCATCAACTTGGTGAGCGATGCCTTCATGATCCCCGTGCCAGGTCTTCTCCGTATGTTCCAAAAAAAAGGAGCAAAATACGTCGCGGGGTCAACCCTCGTCAGATCATATAGGATGAATGTGGGGAGCTTTTTCGCAGCTTTCCCCAGGGTTCACGTTTTAAAAGCTTCGAAATATTGGTGGACATTGTGATTGCAGCAGCAGACAATTTCCGGTGTCTCTATCAGCGCAGTCAACACGGAGTTACCTTCGGCCTCCCGGCAGATGCCGCTGCATATTCCCGAGATCTCGCGTGAGAGTGACGCGCGTTCCAAGGCAGGTAGGCGGGAGGGGAACAAGAACGCTTTAGGAACAAGAACGCTTTATCCGAACATAATTTCTATCGCTAAATTGTATACAGCTTATCTTCGGTGATATAGTGAGCGTAGTTATCAGTCGTTTAACTCGTGAAGTAGCTCATAATCAGCCTTTTATATACATGTAGGGTGTCCATATTCGTTTCATAATAGCGAGTGGCAATCCGGCAACATACTAAAGGAATGACGTACAATATAGGCTATCCGCTGTCTCACAGTATTACAGACTGCTCCAACAATCATACAAAAAAGAATCTCGTATGGACAGGGCTTCTTGCAGAGAAACAGAATCATGCCAAAATTATAATCGGCAAAAACAAATGAAACAAAAGACAGGCAAATACGCCTACCACTGCGTCACCATATTATGTAACGAGCCATAACCCCATAACTTATTCGTATATCTAATGGAATTTCAGCGAAGCAACAAAAATGAAATAATGCAAACAAATGCAAGGAAGCCCGCAGAATTTCCTTATGAAAATTAAATTGTACTTTTATTTGAGGTGATCTCCTAATTGTATTCCGTTGAGTAATCAGCAAAAGGCCAGGAAATTAACACATTATGTTAAAGAGTCATTTGACAATGCACATAAGATTTTCCTTTTGAGAAACTAAACAGAACTCATGTTGGTGCCTCATGATTAAAGGGGCCCTGCACCGCCACTCGGGCTTGGTGAAATAACGCAGTCCGCGGTTAGCATACAGTGTTAATTATGAACATCTCAGCCAGGTCTGCTATCGTACGCGGTCCGTGGAGCTCGCAAGCGGAACGCGAAGTCACCTTTCTCTCAAACGCTCTCGTTTCAAAAGACACCATGATCTTCGCTCTTTTCTGTGTGCTTTATTTTGTAATAAAGCACACTCCATTACACAGCTGCTATTGATCGCTGCGGTCGGCTACACCGCGGCCGCCGTGAGGTGCCGCCACGAGTCGAGTGGCCAAGCGCACTGCGGCTAGCCGAAGACAACCGCGTTTGGCTTACGTTTAGCGCTTCGTAGGCATCAAAATCAGAAGTCCAAAATGAAATTTGAAGTGCGCGCCACGGTGACGTTTCCGAGGCGAAACGTTGTGGCCCCGCCCCACTCAGCCGTAGCCTTCTCAGTGCAAGGCATTGAAAAAGGAAGGGGGGCACAGCGGAGGCCGTGTTTGATTGACAATAACTCCGCTTCTGCTGAACGCATTGAAGTACTTTTGGCGGCAAAGTATTCTGAAATAGCCTATTTTCACTTCAAATGTATTTCTCCACTTGGATAAAAAATGGTTCAGGGCCCCTTTAACGTAATGACGTACTTCAGCATTAGCTTCACAACAGGCATGCGCTTGAGAATACAAACAAGGTTTTATTGGCGGCAAACTAAGCCGACTTATAGTGTGATGTCTTCTTAGGGCAGTCATTATTTGTTTCAGCATTAGCTTCATAGTGGTCATTCATTTAAAAATATACAAAAGGTTTTCTTGGTGCAGAAACTAAACGACCTTTTTTGTGATACCATACGACTAAACTAATAAATGCGATAATACGCATAAATCTCAACTTCACCAAATTTCGTCTTTTATTGATAAGCTAATGACTTATAAGTTTAACCAGTTTAGTATTCTTTTTGTAAGCAAATATTTATGGGCTTTTAAATAAGATGAATTTTAGTCAAGAGAGGATGCCAATACAATTGTTCGTACGAACATCGGGCAATCGCCCGGTTTATCATGTGCACCAACAGAACATGAAACACTTCACACAAGCATGGTACCGATATACAGCATGTAGCGGCAAGCCACTATATTGACAGTGCCCGAAAGTTTATTAGCGGTGAGCCGTCACTGCGCATAAATATTGCAGTTCTTGGAAGCAAAAGCTCACGAACGATGTTGTTTTTGGTCTGTTCTTGTAGGTAGGCCTTTTTGCACATTTCGCCGCATAATACTCTCGCGCATGTTACTCCCATGTTTTAACACGTGGGTAAGTTCGCGCACATTGCCCTTTGAGACCTGGCCTTTGCACTATAATGCCACCCTAGCACTAACACAACGTGAAACACAACGTAACACAACGTAGCCCGTGGGTTGTAAAAGGAGTTTGGCGCAGCAACGCCACGCCGCGGCTGCTCACCGCAAATGCCTCACGCTGAGGCCTGCGCTTTGGTCATCATCATCATCATCTGCAGTCTATATTTATGTCCACTGCACGACGAAGGCCTCTCCCTGCGATCTCCAATTACCCTGTCTTGCCTAGCTGACTCCAACTTGCGCCTGCAAATTTCCTACCTTCATCAGCCCACCTAGTATTCTGCCGTCCTCGACAGCGCTTCCCTTCTCTTGGTATCCATTCTGTAACCTTAATGGTCCACCGCTTATCCGCCCTACGCATTAGATGGCCTGCCAAGCTCCACTTTTTTCTCCTAATGTCAATTAGAATATCGGCTATCCCTGTTTGCTCTCTGATCCACACCGCTCTCTTCCTGTCTCCTAACGTTATTCCTAAGATTTTTCGTTCCATCGCTCTTTGTGCGGTCCTTAACTTGTTCTCGAGCATCTTTGTTAACCTCCAAGTTGCTGTCCCATATGTTAGCACCGGTAGAAAGCAGTGATTGTACACTTTTCAACGACAGTGGCAAGCTCCCAGTCAAGATTTGGCGATGCCTTCCGTATGCCCTCCAACCCAATTTTATTCTTCTGAAAAATTTCCTTCTCACGATCAGCGCTTTGGTCCCTCTACCAATATTTCTAGTAGAACTATAGCTGAGCTTTGTCAATTGATGACGTAGTTTCTGTGAAACAGAATTCTTCTGGAGACCTCTAGGAACTACGTCGGCCTGAAAGGAAAGATGCGGGTCGACGCCTCCCCTAATTTTGAAGTTCTCGCGTCAGCTCATCATGACGTCATGTATTTTGATGATGTTTACTCTGGCTGAGTTAATTTTTTATCGATAAAGATGGGCGACTCTTCATTGAAATATAAAGGATTCAATGACACCTTAGCAAGTTCAGCAACTTTTTACCAGTGATCCAACGACCGAAATACAAAACAAAAGGCTTGAGATTCATGACGTTACGTTGACGTACCACTGGTGGAACTTTGGCACAAAATTAAAAAAAAAGAAATGTAAGTCTCGTTTTCTTTTCATCTTCTAGTGAACGAGCTGTTGCAGCAAATTACACCCAAGTAGGCTTTTCAAAGATCATTTTACCAGGCTAAGCTGATATATTATTTCCAGGTATAGTATCCATTTAACAAATATATTTGTTCGCAAGCAGTATGTTTTTATTAAGCCGGTAACATTCGATCACGATATGGCTGCTAGAGCTATTCGATGGCATGTGCTCTAGCTGACCAATACACAGTAGGAATGGCCTTCTGAATGCAGAACCATGAGCCAAAGCTTTCCATTCATGGCTGGCCGTCCTCGCTAATAGTAAGATCGCCATTGCGATTGACTGCCGTCTATAATTGTGTAAACGTGGGCGAGTTGGTTCAACTTTATTATGACGACCACGCACAGAAAATGGCTACGCAATCAAGGAGACCAAGAGCTAAATTAGGAACTCTCAGTTTAACACAATCTGCAAGAAACAAATACAAAAAGCCCGCCTTCAAGCTCTAGGTAAGGCCTATATACGAAAGATGAAGACGTGGAGAGTTCAGATACACCGACGCGGAAAAATACAACAACATTGCGACCCACACTGTCAGCGTGATCAAAGGCCAGGCAGAAGAGGTAGCAGCGGCCTCCGTGAACACTCCAGACATCGAATCCGCGGAAGAAACCGCGATAGCCCTGGAAGCCACGACGGGCAAGCAAGAGGAAGATCACATCACAGTCATCACGGATTCACAAACAGCATGTAGAAATTAACAAAAGGGCCACTTTTGGAACAAGCCCTGACCATCCTCGAGAAATTTGACAATATTCAAGAATTATACATTGTCTGGGGCCCTGGACACGAGTCCCTGGCTGGCAATCCCGAAAGAATCTAGCTAGAATCAACCAACTCACCCAAGCTTCTACCCTAATATCTAGCGGCTTACGCCGCTGCCCGAGATCACATTCTCCGGGCTATCCCACCGGGTTGATGAGCCGCGGTAGATCCACACGATGGCGTCCCGAAAAGATAACCCAAATGCTGAGTCACTACAGACTGGGTAGGAGGACATACCAACCCCCACATCCAAAGCTGACCAGAGAAGAGGCGGTGATGTTGCGGAAACAACAGACTGGCACATTCCCGCACAGCACCCTGCTGCACGTCATGTATCCTTCGAGCTACGGTTACAAGTGCGGCTTCTGATCTGCGCCCAATACCCTCTACCACATGGTATGGAAGTGTGGGCACAACTCATCGACACCACCCATCACCGGATCAACCGACGAGCAGTGGGAGGCCCAGCTGACAAGCCCGAGAGCTGAAGACCAGCATCGTCTGGTGAGCAGGGCCAAGCTGTCGGCTCAGGCCCACGGCATCCTGGACTAGGGACGCCGCCCACCTCGGAGGATTCAACCTTCACCTCATTTCTACAAATAAAGTTCATTCCTCCTCCTTCGCGCGCAGCCTTCATACTACGAGCATAGCGCAAATTATTCGACACTACTGATTTCGTAGTCAAGCAGTGTGACATATGGAACTGGAATGCAAAATTCATGGTTTTTCTTTGTGCGGATAGCATTGATGATTATAAGTGCTTTTTGTTACCCGTGCCTGATAATGACATGTTTTTGTCCTAACAGGGCTTACAACCACATAGCCAAGAATGAGTTGACAGATGTGATGATGGCGGGCCTACTAAATTGTTTGTTGTGGTGGCGTAATCTCTCATTACTACAGGTGCCAGTCTTGCCAATTTCCATTAAAATAAATTCCGGGGTTTTAGGTGCCAAAACCACGAACTGATTATGAGACACGTCGCAGTCGGGGACATCGGATCAGTTTTGACCCCCTGTGTTTCTTTAACGTGCACCCAATGTACATTTTGCATTTCTCCACGGGACAGGGTAGCAAACTAGATATCTACCTTCCGGTTCACCTCCCTGCCTTTCGCATCTCATTTATCTCTCTCTCTCTCTCCACAGGACAGTGGTATGTTGTATGCAACGCCAAAACACAGAGAATATAGCGGCTCCGATGGCTTACAGTGAACAGGTTTTTCCTTCACCGAGCTGGCCATTTTTGTTTGCCCCAGCGGCACAGGCACTTCCGACTTTGTACCATGCATCTCTTTGCTTAAATATGTTGTGCAGCTAGAAAAGACCCGCTGACATTATGATATATATTAATGTGCGTGTCTGGAATACAGTGTTTCTTTCGGATGGTAAACTTGTTATAAATGAATTAATGAACTAATTATTATTATTCTATCGAAATCACTACCAGATTGGCAACACGTTCCTTTTGTACTCTTGTGCATGTATGACTTCAAAGGGTGCATTTTCTAACATCTCGTCGCAGAATGGAAATGTAAATATTGCGAAACAACACAGGCAGAAATTCTGATAATAATTCAAACGAAGATCTTCGAGGTGCACCGTTTCCCAGGGGCGCGGCTCAAGCTCGTTACCCATACGGCATGTGAGCAAGTATTTTCTGTAGAAACGTTGGTAACTTCAGAGAGAAATTGGACTCACGGAAGCGTAGCATACTGCTTAAGGGCGAAATTAAACTCTCTAACTTTCCGCGTGACGAACTCGTTTCGGCCTAACAAAGGGCTATTGGCTTACCTGTTTTCGTCACTGTGAATGCTCCTTTCCAAGGGCACGTGACCTTTATGGCACCTTTCAAATTTCCAGCGGCGCAAACCAGAGAGAGGTTTGCTGAATGTTAACGGGGAGAAAAAACGCCATTTGCACGCTTTTGTTACCCATTTCGCTGCTCCGGTCCTTTGTGTAGTTCAGTGTGTGAAGTAGCACCTCGAAGGGCATATGTGATGATGTGAATTGTGCACATAAACGTGAGAATGTGGACATGCACGCACCAATGCACACACGTGTGTGAGTGACTACATCACCTAGGTTTAAATTTCGCGCGAAGATGCTATGAGGTCAAGTCCAAGTGTGAACCAAAATATTTCAATGGTGGGGCTGCACTTCAATTTTTGTTGTTAAAACAATTATGGCTTTTAAGAAATTTTTGTACAGAATTTGTTACCTTTCTATATGAAACCAGCGTTACGCCGCATTAATTCACGGACCCCTACAGGCTGCTACTAGCATCTATATATAGGTGAAATTGACTTTTATTTTCGTTATTTCAAAGTAACAATTGTTTTTATGAACCAGTGAGAGTATTTAGGCCCAAATACAAAATCAGAAGTTATAGTACGTTTGGAGGACAGTTCCGGAAAAGTAGCTTCAGCTTTCCTTACGAGAACATTTTTATCCCTGTCGCAGTCTTAAATTATGGGGTTTTATACGTGCCAAAACCACCATCTGATTATGAGGCATGCCGTAGTGGAGGACTCCTGAATAATTTCGACTACCTGGGTTCTTTAATGTGCACCTAAATGTAAGTACACGGGTATTTTCGCATTTTGCCCACATTGGAATGCGGCGAAGTAGCGTATTTTGATTTCTGTCGATACTATCACACGTGGAGAGCGAAAAGAGAGGGCGAGAAGGAAATTGACCGAGTGCTGCCGACGTAGGGTCCCCAGTCGAGGGCCCATCATCTGGACCTCCTTCGCGCTGGAAGACTCACGCCTGAGCCACGCGGGTGCGGTGCGCTCTTCGGAAGAGTGGGTGGATGACCCCGCCACAGGCGACGACTCGCGCCTCACAATCGGGTCGTTGTGGTCTTCGCCCTTGACGTAGGCGTTCACCGGGTGATGTAGAGTAGCGTTCCTATATTCCCCTTCCCAAAACAGGCTTACTTGCCAGCCATCCTATTTACGATACTATTACTTAATTTTACTTTTGCGCTCACGGGGTAATGTGATTGTCGTCGGCGGGCTGTCCTCGCCAGTGAGTTCGCCCCCCCCCCCCCCGTTCCAAAGTTGTTCCCTCCGGGTGTGGTTCCTTGCAGTACTTTTGAAAAGGGCCAGCCTCAGCTTGATTGTTGCGCGCAAATCAAGCTGCCAGTGGAAGCCACGATCTGCTCGGCCAAACCGCGATGAAAGTGACAATTTGCGTACCTACCAAAAATGCAAAGAACGTGTCCTTAATTAGTATACCATAGGCGGCGCTTCCAGGACACCAAAACTTGAAACCTGGACTGGTCTGTGGGTTGGGGGCTCGCCGAGGCCTCCGTGTGCAACGATGTATAAGGGAAGTTGTCCGCGACAGCGGACCGCCGCTATACATTTTTACACAAGAGAATTCCCCCGTGTGCAGACTGCATTCCTGCACAAGTAACTGCAGTCTGTGGACGAGAGTTTTTGGATTAGAAACAGCCTTACAGGACAGCTGACTAACAATTTTTTGCAAATTGCTAATTCGGCCACAAATTTTCCTTTCTGAATTACTGAGCTTGAAAATGATGCTAGATGTACACGCTTCACTTGTCTATAAAACGCGTGCATCGAGTTTCACAATATTGACTTAGATTAAGGGACTAAGCGGTTTGTGTATCCAAGAGCCCAAGGTCACCGTGGCTCGTGCTGCATGGGAGCTAAGTGGATTGCGTAGTACGCGACACGCAGACCTCTTGCGTTCCCATAATCTAAAAAAGAAATATGGCAGAAACCATCCTAAATGATTATCTAAGTCAATGCAACGCATTTCTCTCCTGCACGTGGCGCAAAGCGCAAGCGAACTCCCGTCTTCCCGGGGAAACGCTTGCTCGAGCACCGCCACATGCATGGGCAGCGACATCCTGACGATGTACGATCGGAACCAGAGGCGGCCGCAGACGCTACACGCCGCACCAAATTCGTCTTTTGCAAAGTGCTTTTGAAAGACCGCATTTGCGTCCCGCATGTGGCAATCCTTCAATCGGCACCGCTTCGTCTCGGCGGCCTGTTCAGCGGCCGTTCGTTTGCGTGCCGCTGCTGTTTGGCCGCGCGTATCTCGTCGGCCCGTCGCTGCACCTACTGCCACGCCATTTCAGTACTCACTGCCTACCACTGTAGTCTCTGCAGAGCCTTTTAACTCTTCCGCTCGATACTTTCGAGGGCTCCTTGCTGTAGCTACAAGTATAGAGGTCTACGCGCAACATAGCGCAGCTAGCGCAACTGAGTCACGTTAATGTGTAACTCGCGCTGCGGTACCGGCGAATGGAGCAAAGAGAGGCGGCGCCAAGCCAGTAGCGGTGTGTGATTGGGCGTGTGGGAGAGCGTGCATGCCCATGCGGGTGGGGCAAGGAGTGTACTAGCCAATAGCGGTCAGCGAGCGGGCGCATGGGGGTGCGCGCGCATCGCCGAAAAATCTCGTGACCTTGCACAGTCGAGCGTTCGACCTTGACTTCGACTATAGGCAAAGAAATGCTTCGTATTTAAGAAACGCTAATGAATGGTCTTGGGCAAGTTTGTGACCCTCATTCCACGAGACGTTATGCGAGTTCTTGCGCAGCTCCGTCAACAGCCAAGTCGCTCATGGCCCGCCGCCAACAGGAACGGCTGCAGATGATGGCGCGTGTGATATCTTAGCACAGACGTATGCATCCTTACGGCAATATCACAGCTAATTAGCCCCGAGGGGTGATTAGGTATTTCCGGGAGCTTTACCGGCAATAATTCTTGGTAACGGAGGGACAACGCCTTTGACTTCTCTCGTCGAATGTAAGCGCGAAGGAAAGAGAAACCAGGGGAAAGTGGGCTAAACTTCTCGGACTGTTTGCCTGAATAGGCAAGAGGGGCATCAGCTTTAGCGATACTTTGCGCACGCGGGCCTTCCATACGAGACAAGGGAGGGTGCTCCTCTCCCTTGTTGAGAACACTTGTCGTGGCCTGCGCTAATTAATGGAAACGAGGACCCGGCTTTAATCAGGATTTCAGCCGTTGTCGAAGCACTGACAGTTACTGCAGAACGCAAAGAGGACGCGCAGGTTACGGTAGGCCCCGTGGATATACGTCAAGGTGGCCTCGACCAAGAGTCTGCTCGGTGCCACTCGACGGAGGCGCTTCAGTAAGAGGCTTTGCCAGAGAGGCCTAATTAGGCTTCACTGATGGAGCACTCTGCCGCCTGTCTTGAAGTCCAGATCAAATGGAGGGGAGATTTAAAGAGTAAAAGAAGGCGCAGAAGAAAGCCGTGTCTCTTCTCAGGTTTAATGTCCTAATGTCGAGGAAATAATGCTTTAGAAACTATTCCAACCTTTATTTAAATTCTGCTTTTTGAATAAGGACATTTAGTTAGCTATTTAGCTCATCCATAACACTCTCCTATAACATTACTGCAAGCAGAAGGAATCGAAGCGTTGGTCAGCTGACATCACTTAATGTTTCGTTCGTTGTTCTTTCGTGCTGGTATTATAGCTGCCGCCTGTAACTAATTTAGGCAGTTCGCTATGTGTCCAGCTGGCCAATTCTCTCAGTATACAACGTCTACAAGATAAAACATATTTTAATCAATCCTTTCGGCCTGCTATCATTGGTGAATGGAATAGACTAGCTGATACGTCAATGAGCGTGACCCTAAGGTATTCATGAAAAGCAGTTTATTATTATCACTTCAAATGCTAGCAACATGCACCAGAATTGCTCTCTGTATTACGCTGTTTCATTGTTTTCTATTTATTAAACTTTAATTTGCGTGCATTTTGGCATGGACACTTTCGTGATTATATACACCCCCATGTCATCTTATTACTTTACCGAAAACACGTTAAAGAACCTCAAGTGGTCAAAGTTAATGCGGAGCCCTCCATTACAACGTGCCTCATAAACAGAACTGGTTTTGGGACGTAAAACCCCAGGGAAAAAAAAAAACTACCGAAAGTAAAAAAAAATCACCTGTGGCAGATAACACAATTCTAGAACTTCAGATGGATTAATCAAAGAGGCGGACTTCACTCGCCCAAGAAATCGAAACACACATTCAAATAATTAGCAAAGTTCACTAATTAACTTCCTCATTAATTACTTTACGGCACATTGCAATTTACGAATTGTAGCAGGTGAGGTTGCAAGGCGTATATACTTGGAATGAATGTCCACAATGACACCAGTTTTGTCATTCTTGGTGAATGATACAAGTTATTTGTTTCATTTTAACGCCAGAGCGTTAAGGGCCCCGTGTCGCAGAAAATCCAGCGTCGGTGTCGGTGTCGTCGTCGGTGTCAGCATCAGCATGGATGTCGGTGTCCGTGGCGGAAAAAATAATCCGCAGCTAACCCGACTGCGCAGGCCCTCCGCGTGGCGCAAGATGTTAATGCAGGAGAAAATCATTCCGAACCAACCCGACCACGCAGGCCCTTCGTCATGGTGAAAGGTGTTATTTAGTGAACAAAAATTTAATTTCTCACAGGCAAATCCATCAGAAAAATGGTAACGTACTACTTAAGCACAACCTACAGGCATGGTGGCATCGAACTGTTATTTAAATGTACGAGAAAACATAATTCTGTTACGAGGAAACGCAAACACAAGCCTCTTTTGCCAGCATTTCTACCATAAAAACAGCGGTTCACTCAGGTAGCCTACTTGCGAAAATCTTATCCAGATGGCGCTGGCATCCTCGGCAGGTCAAACGGGACTCGGCCTTCCAAGAGCGTTTTGGACACGCGCGCGCGTCGTGGCAATAGCAAACAATTGAGAAAATAATGAAAAAAAGGTCCTAGGACCTTCAAATTTTAATATAAGACGACGTATATTGCCCCTGGAAAAACGTCTTCCCAGCGATGCCTTTCTCTTTAAATGTAAAGCCGACCTTAAGGGGATCGGTGTAAGCTTGGTCTTTGTAAGCTTGCTTTGCCACGTTCTGTGTTGCAGTGAATGAAGCCTACTTGCCGGATGCGAAAGATTGGATGCGAGCGGGTCCCGATAACGCTATCGCGTTCTACTTTTAAAAGCGAAGCTTAAGCGTCCTCCTATTTTTTGCCGTGTCAATAGCACCGGAACCGGTTGCGCGAAAGCCAGACACCGAAATTCCACGCATAACTGATGGATCAGCAGAGCGGCCGAGACCCCCGCGTGACAACACATTAAGCTCGTAAGTAACGCGCCCGTCTGCAGCATGCGACCTACTTTTTTTTTTTTTTGCTGCGTTCGTAGTCACACGCCATGACCGAAGTCGTTCTTCAGGAAGTGACCAGTCGGGCGATTTTTTTCGTTCTTTTTTTTTAATTGACAGTCGCCAAACCAGATTCTGCTCTACCACATAAAAAGAGTGAGACGAAATACGGTCGCGTTAATCTTATCCTACGCGCGAGCGGGCGGATTCAAGCTGGATCTTTAACATGAAAGCTAAAATATAGATGTGTAGAACGTCTTGATGGGATTGCTGGTTCATTCAAATGACTGTGAACTAATTTGGGAAGCCGGTAAAAGTACAACGCACAAGTTCTGCCCTTGAAATTTCTTCTTGTGCCCCCTTGTGTGTCGTCCTTTGTGATACTTGCACAATTGGTTAACAATCATTGCTAATGTACACGTGAGAGCAGAGTTAGCGGACAGATATGTTCAACCTGGTGCTAGTGTCATGCTTCAGTTGTGTGATTGGAACATGTTGATTAAATTATTTACAAAATAATTAGAGAATAATAATAAAATCTAATTCGAATAATGTCAGCCTCCTCAAGCAGTTCATGCTAGTGGGGAAAAGATTCGACTGTTGCAGGTGCCAGTGAAATTATCTGCTCGCAATAAATAAAAAATGAGGCCGTAAAGCTCCGTATAACGGTTTTTACGGTTAGAATTCTCGATTAGGATAATGTTGAATAAAATTGGCATACTTAACTGAGAATCCGTATGTTGACTATTAACGTGCTGCCGCCGAATTATCTAGCTACCTTGCAAGTTATATGCAAGCAGGTATACATGCTTGGGCATAAGCATCCGAGACACACCGCTTTTGACCGCATCGAGGTCTCTCCTGGGGGTGTATTGTGGACTCAACTGATTGTGTTCAGGAGGCATTTTATTTTTGTCTCTCTCCCCTCTGACCGCAGAGGAATGCACACACTGATGTAATTTACGTACTGCCGCTAACGTGAGCCGTTGGCTAATATACATTCAACAACGAATGATGAGCGCCGCCACCGGCACAGATTCACGGGGGCACCGCTTAGTTTTCATGACGTACAGTGGCAATCGATCTCCTATGGCTAGAACACAGCATATAAAATTTAACACCCTTTAGAGAGCTAAAACCTCAGTAATCGTGTATACACTCTCTGATACACCTATTTGGCACTCATATATACTTACAGTACCACATATTAATGGATACTGAATATTTTCGTATATAGTTTTTTTTTTCAATTCGATCAGATTAAAAAAAAGACAGTCGACTGTGGCAGATAGCTTTCTTCCACCTTTTCAACTGTATTTATGGAAGCGTTACTTGCTAGACAAATGGAAATGACCGGTAGCTAATTAAAAATAAATTATTCAATTTTTTAATGATTCACTGTAGCACTCATGTTGCTATCGCTAAATTGAAGTCGGGCGGTAGTGAAGTCAGGTTTAAGTAGCCGAAATCGTAAGTCTAGCTCAGCATTTAAAATATCCGACCTTATAGTTTGTTACGAAATTCATGGACGTTCCAGCTAATCCTTTCCGAAAAGCGTGAGTCAAGCATGTTCGGGTTATTCTTAACTGTAGCGCCAATGCATGTTAATGCTATATAGCGTTAAGGGCCCAGTGTCGCAGAAAATCGGGTGTCGGCGTCAGCGTCTCTGTGAGAGAAAATTCCCGTATATATTTAGGTATATGTATTTGCTACGCCTTGCTCTGTGACATGCAGTATATGCGGGTTAAATTGCAAATTAATTCTATCACTAAAGTCGCTCATACCTTGTCTTACATTCTTGAGAAAGTTATTCTTCGGAATTTTGAGAATGACAGCCCAGAAACAAATGTCATCAAACGTAACACCAACAGCGCATGCCTTTTATGTTAAATCTTCGCAGATTGAAATATCATAAGTGCGAAACAATAACAGAAACCTGGACATGATGTAATTTTTTTGGCGGGGTCGACAGTGCGCTACCTCCGGGATCGGCCCATGCACGAGGCCGCGTTTCTACCAGAATGCTCGCCTTCGTGCATAGCGTTCGCCGCCAGCGTTTCCCGGTAAACATTACGGTCACATAAGCTGCAGTTGCCGGGAAGCGTGAGAAGCAGTCAGGAATCTTTGAATGCTATCGCATTCCACTCTTAAAGGCGAAGCTTAAGCGTCATCAATTTTTTTTTTGAAATTTCTTTCTGTCTTTTTTTCAGCTGATTTTTCAACGACGGCTATTGTCTTAACTGGTGCCAGTATTGGGATTTCAGGTCGGCCAAGCTGGCATAACCTCATGCTCGGCTTCAATTACGCAATTGTAGCATGTGCCCCAAAAATGAAAACTCAAAAGTTCATTAGTGGATATGTTTTAATTAGATGCCTGTAGATCGCGCTTTGTCGCGCACGTACCGCACTCTTCTTCAAGTAAACCACTTAAGCAGGACGAATAGCGCGATATGCCCCACGCAATTTCTTAAAACTTATTCGAAATGAATAAATAAATAAAAAAGCCGGTAAATCCCACGCCCTGTGGGAATCGATGTTATGCGAAGCAGTGTGCGGGGAGCCTACCAAGTCGTAGCAGCAAGACGTAGCACGAAGACGTAGCACCAAGACGCACCAAGAGAAGCACCAAGACGTAGGCGGCTGTTTCATGACCTACATGACACGCATGCCATGACATTCATGTCATGAGTCCTCAGGAGTCCCTTTAGCTACACCTAAGAGACCTTAAGGAGAAAGCCATAGTCATGCTCATGACGTGCCTCATAATCAGATCGTGATTTTGGCACATAAAACCCCATAATTTTTAATGCTTATGACTATGACTTCGACTATCAACCTTTAGCCTTCTCCTTCACTTAGTACCGCATCCGAACCCATTCCATTAGTTTTTGAGTGTTCATCTATTTTAGCTGAGTCATTCTCATTTTTGCTGAGTCATGGTCAGGACTATGACTTCTACCACAATCCTAAAGTGTTTCCTTCACTTAGTGCCCACGTCCGAACCCATTCCAGTGGTTTTTGAGTGTTAATCTTTTTTGCTGGGTCATTTTCATGAGCTACATGCGACGCATGTCATGACATTTATGTCATGACCTATCACTCATGTTCGTCATACACTCCTATCACACTATGCCAATTTTGGTACTTACCAAGTTAAAGAAACGACCATGAGAGCACCGGGACGTAGGCGGCTGTTTCATGACCTACATGACACGCATGTCATGACATTCATGTCATGACCTATCATTTATGTTCGTCATATACTGTTGTCATAGTATGCCAATTTTGGTATATATTAACTTAATGAAACGACCATGAGAGCACAATGACGTAGGCCGCTAGATAGATAGATAGATAGATAGATAGATAGATAGATAGATAGATAGATAGATACTGTCAAAGTAGCAAATGTTCGCCAAGAAATGCTTCGCATTTAAAACACAAGTGGTATAAAATTATTGCTGTAGACCTCGCAAATTTCTTTTCGCATTGCTGCCCTTTTAGACGAAAGGGAATGTACATACATGCCGTGACGCTGAAGCTTTCATGCTAGGCTCGGATCCTAAGTGTCTCGGCCTTCTCACAGTACTCAAGAAGATATTTCGCACTTTACTGCATTGCGAACGATACGTGGTCAAAATGTGCTACACTGTTTCATCCTTTATCGTGTTATCCACCAGCTAGACGTTGCTCTTCCAAGACAGCCGTTAGGTTGTTCCCTGATAAAACACGCGGGCTCTTGGTGTTGGGTATTTCACCCTTGTTTTCACCCGTTCTTTTCGGGTCTTTTTTGACCTAGTAGAGACAGATAGCCTGAAAATTAGTTCTTCGCCCAAGTATGGTGTATCCGCCCGGATGATGAAACAGGCGATAGAGAATTGCTAAAGTCTCCTTCAACTGAACACGCTCCGTGGTTTTACGAGTTTTTTCGATACGGCTGCGATAAGAATTTGAGAGGTAAGGCATCAATTTCAGGTTAGTTTTTTCTTTTGGAAGCTTCTTTCTTGGCTCATCAATCTTTCTCAAGTGCGCACCCAGACATGATCGATGTTGTTTTCTTTTCTTTTTCTTGTTACCCCATTCTCGCGGCCGTCGCTCGGTTTCGTGAGCAACTCAGGTTTGTGAAATGATTCGGCAACATCGAAATAGAAGAACAACACCTATCCTTCGTTCGGTATTGTGAATATAACCACCGATTCGAGCATTGATTACCCATGACGAAAGCCTCGACCAAGAAAATGAGACATCGAATTGGATGTAGACATGCTTCGGCGCGAAAGAAAAAAAATGAAACGATCAGAAAAGCTGCGCTGAGGGAGAAATGCGCAATCCGATGGCCTCAAAAATGTGATTTTCATGCCTACCACGTATTGGTTAAAAATACCGTATACCTAAAGGAGGCAAATTCGATGCGGACCGACTTAGATGAAAGTCCGCTTCGCTACATCGAAGGAATAAATGATTGGGAGATCTCTTCATGTTTGTTCGCTTTCCCATTTTTTTATTTTAGCTGTTGGGTGGGAGAAAGGGGGGGGGGGGGGAGTATTGTTGCGGCCTTTTCGTTTTCAAAGCAGCGCTTGAAGATATCTTTGTTAAAATATCCATGGTTTGTTCCTGCGAGACTAGTGAGCTGCTCTTTTTCAACGCAACGGCTTCTCGGCATTCAAGAAGTGACTGTGTATTGGCTTCTCAAGTGCGCTGGGAAGTTGGCAAGGAAAACAGCAATTTGTCTTCAATGTACACTTTGTCATACACGTCCTATGGTAGAGGACTGATTGGTGGAAAACGGGACCTGTTGGAAACCTTTAAAATTATAAAAATAATAGCATTGAAAACCTAATAGTTCCGACAACAGATCCATTAGCTGGCAGCCCCTATGCGCACCGAGCACAATTATGAAGATGATTTATTGGAATTCCCTTTGTATGCATCTCCTTAATCGTTTTTCTCTTCCTCAAAACTTCTCTATTTGCCTTGTACCGCAAGCTATGCCAGTAACGGATCCGGTCGTGTCAATCTCTTCCCTGCTTTTTTTTCAACAAATACACTAAACGTTTCTTGCTTATCTTGACCGTGGACCGGTTGATGCTTCCTTCCACTCTAAATTCTAGCGCTTCCGGTAGGTGTACGTTACTTACGGTTCTCACTTCATGGGTGAATATCTTCGCATTCCATTAGGATGTGCTGAGTGGTCTCCGGAGTTTTGCTGCTGTAGACTCATGCCTCCTCTGTTGCGAACATTTGCTCCGCTATGTTTTCGTCTTCAGGCAACACGGTCTAGCCTGAATACAAAGGCACTGCCATTCGTGTTATCGTACAGATTTCCCCTTCTAATTTCTTTTTTCTCATTCATGTAAATCTCCATGGTTCTTTTTGTTTCCATTCTTTGCATCCAATTCGCTGTCTCTGTTTCTCTGACTTTGTTTTTGGTGACCTCAGGTTGTCTATTTACACTATAATTACCCTGTTCTTGGTTGCCAACTTTCTTTACCTCTTCGTACATTCTGTGTCCACGCTTTTCTGGTACACTGCAGGTACTTTTGCACTTTAGCCGCCCACTTATTTTCTTTCTTTCTCTTTCTTTATTTCCCTAAAGACCTCACACGGGGGTATTACATAAGGGGTGGGATTACAACAATAGTTAAAACAATATTTGTTAAGGTCCGATAATCGTTGACACTTCTTCCGCGAATGCAGATGAACTGGTGATGGCAGCGATGTGGTAGGGAAGGCCGTTCCTGTCTACAACTACGCGAGCGAAAAAAGAGCGACGAAAAAGTGACAGTGCGCACATTGGGGCGAGCGACACTTAATGAATGACCGGTGCGAAGGGATATTCGTGCTGGTGGTGAAATGTATGGGGGGAGAGCGATATGACTGTAAAAAAAACTGTGAAATAAAGATGGGCTGGCGATGCGACGGCGATACGAAAGTGTTGGTAAACCGGAGTCTGCTTTTAAGGATGATATGCTGATGTCGTAAAAATATGCAGAGTGAATGAACCTAGTAGCGCGATTCTGTACGGCTTCAAGGGCGTTAGTGAGCAAATTTCATGCGGGCACCGTATGGCAGAAGCGTATTCAAGTTTGGCCTGATGAACGATTTGTGTGCTAGTAGTTTTACGTGGGGAAGAGCGTTTTGTAAGTGGTGTTTAAAAAGCACAATTACGACATTATCCATGTTCCTGAGTCATTCTTCAAAACTAGTTTTGCTCTGCGTTTTCCTGACTTCAAAGCGGCCCAACCTAATACAGCTTTACAATGCAGTATAAAACACAGTATACAATGTGAGCGTCGAGGGAAACCTCTGCCTTTAAGAAAAACCGGCGAGTCCCAGGTCACGTCCGGACTCGTGCTCAGTATCTATGCTGCATGCGTAAATGCTCTGCTACAATAGGCCACAAGTGCGTGAAATGTAGATTATGTATAATTAGTGGGCGCATATGGACAATTACCTTTTACTCCCGCAGAAAGACTGTTTCGCCCGTAACGCGAAGCAGTGAGCAATTCCAGGCGAAATATAATGTGCAGTAAGCGTTAAACGGTTTCCTGTGGTGTTTGTTGGAGGGACCATTCGCGGGGTCCAGTGAGCAGTCTCCTTTCAAAAAGCAAAAGACGTGTGAGTCTTATTTGTTTGTGCATGTTGCGCCTAGCCGCGGTGAAGTAAAAAGACTCGGCTATTCTTCTTCCTCTTACCTAAGCGGACGTCGCCACTGGTCTCTTTTTTTAATATTTGGGCTACCCCATTAATAGGCTTCAAGCGATCTTAAAAAAAAAGAAAGACGAGGTCAGCGCCATCCAGTAAAAATGAGAAGAAACTTAACACCAGAAGAAAAAATTAATGAAAACAACGTAGACACGTTCAATCATTAGCATTACATGTATAGAAGAGGAAAACCTTATTACAGCGGAGCTGCTAAAGCCTCGAGCTGCTAAAGCTGGGAGAGAGTAAAAGCAGAGAATAGGAAGAGAGGACGTGCAGAGAGAGAAAGAAAGAAAGAAAGAGAGCCAGAGGAATGTATAAATGAAACAGAATGAACTTTCTTGGCGAGGCGGGATTCGAACCCACGGTCCCAAGGCGAGCGTCATAACCACTGCGCTATTTTTTCACTTATTGTCAGCGCTATACACCCACGCGTGCAGAACATGCATTTATGGGAACCATATGGTTGCATTGTACCGACGATTGTTACACAACTTGCTATGAGCGAGAGAAAGAGAAAATGAGAGCGAGAGAGAGAAAGAAAGAGAGAGGGAAAGAAAAAAAACAGTACAAGCTTTCTTGGCGAGCCGGGATTTGAAACCGGGTACTCACACTCGAAAGGCGAACGTCATACACCCACTGCGCTATACACTCACTCTTTTTTTTTTCCAGTTACAAAAATCACAGTACAAAAAAAAAACATAACATAGTCAAATACTAAAAACGTTCACCTGTCTTTGGGAACGTAGTTCTAAAAAAAATTGGATATTCAAAAGCAATTTTATTTGTGGCAACCAGTCTGACACAGCTATTTGCGACTTTTGTTCTTCATCAAATCTGTAAATGCTTTCTTTGAAGTATTGGCGCGCCGCTCTGGCGTCAACGTCAGCATTTCGGACTGCCTTATGACATCCCCACACATTGTGCAGTACAATGAGCATGATTAAATTGGAAGGTATTCCATCTTCCTTATCGATAGCCAGAAACCGGATTCCTTGAAGGTGCAGCGGAAATTCTTTCTTAAGGGTTCTCTGTAGGATATCCCACAGGAATACCGCGTACCAACATTCTAAAAACACATGGTCAATTGTTTCGTCCTGCTTACATATTTGGGCAGTGTACTTCTCAAGGTACAAGAAGTCCCCTTTCCGCCATCCATGCCTTGATGGTCAGTGTTCCGGTGTGTAAGCGAAAGAAAAAGGTTTCAACACCTCGGGGTACCATCATGTTTTTCACACGCTTAAGCACATCCTTTCCTCTTGTGGCACTGTACAAAGATCTATATAGCGGCACAGGTAACACCATATCACACAGATCTCTGTATAACTTTTTTCGATTCACATTGCTTAAATAGTTTAGGGAAAAACGCACACACAAAAAAGCTCCATCGCATGCCCCCGCGCGAGGGACACGTGTAAATGCAGAGCATAGTGGGGTTCCGTGGTGTTGGTGTTGTTGGTGTGGTGGTGGTGGTCTAGGTTGAGAGAGAAGAAAGAATCGTAAGTAGGTAACGTAAAGTTGTAATTATTTTATTGGCATCACTGCGATTCTTATTATTATATTACCCGACCGTGGTTAAGTTGTTGTCGAACCACAGCCGGTCGCACACGTCGCAGCTGTGCCCGAAGCTCCGGTACAGGAACTCGCGTTTGAAGCGCGCGTCGGCACCCCCAAAGTCCCGTTGACGTTGCCCGACGGCTTCCGCGCCAGCGCCCTCCGGGGCGACGGACTCCGCGGCGGCGGCGGCGGCGGCCTCCAGACGACGACGCTTGCTCGCCGCCGCCTCTCGTTCCCGTACGCCGGGGTCCGCGGCCCGACGCTGACGCCTGCCCGCGGCTTCTCGTGCACGCTGCTCGGGATCCGCTTGTCGACGTTGACGCCTGGCCGCGGTTTCTCGTTCACGAAGTTCGGCGTCGGCAGCACGCTTACGACGCTTGCGTTCGGCGTCGGCAGCGCGCCGCCTCACCGCCTTGTCTTCTGCCGCCGCCGACGAAGACGATGGTACGATGTCTTGAACTGGTGCTTCGGCGCTGATGTTGGATTGCGTCGAGGTACTAGTTGAAGGTCTTGCTTCCATCGCTTATCAGCTGCGACCGCCGACGAACGCAAGAGAGGCGCAGGAGTTGACGATTGAGCCCGCGTCAACGCGCTGTATTCCTAGCGCGCGCGTTAGAGGGAGATGGGGTGGAGAGAGGGCGGTCTCAGTTTCTTTTTTTTTCTACGTAAAGAACGCACGTACTGCTGATTTCCTCTATTCTCAGCGGGATCCGCTTGTCGAAATATATTTGACGTTAAGCCGATGGACGCGATCTGGCTGAGGTTTCTCGTTCACGAAGTTCGGCGAGGTAATACAGTGCGAAAATTTATTTTTAAGCACGGCAGCACGCAACTTTTCATATCAATAATCACTTACGACGCTTGCGAAATTGGGCGGCGTCGGCAGCGAAAAACACATGCTAATCGCTGTCTTAGCCTCGCCGTTATCCTAATGGTTATTTATAAAATGTTTGTCTTCTGCCGCGTATTACGTCGACGAATCTTGATTAATATTACCCGCGGTTTGCGTTTTCTTGTTTGACGAATTATATTGTGTGTATAGGTTGATGATGAACCCCCCCCCCATGTAATGAATAAATTAAAAGTACGATGTCTTGAACTGGTGCTTCGGCGCTGATGTACTGGATTGCGTCGAGGTACTAGTTGAAGGTCTTGCTTCCATCGCTTATCAACTGCGACCGCCGACGAACGCAAGAGAGCGCAGGAGTTGACGATTGGAGCCCGCGTCAACGCGCTGTATATTCCTAGCGCGCGCGTTAGAGGGAGATGGGGTGGAGAGAGGGCGCGCTATCACGCCAGCACCTGCTGTTGCTACGGTGCTTGCAGCGCCGGAGCGCGACTCAACTACGACGCTTCGCGCGCTGCACATGTGCTGCAAGCGTGATGCGGGAGAGGAGGAGTGGGGGAGAGGGCGCACCTGTGCTCGAGCTCTTGCGGACGGACGGCGCACGCTACATGTGAGTTAAAGAAATGCTCTGCATTTAAACCGGGTGGACATAACAACCTCTCTTAAATAACACCGAATTAAACCTTGGACGTGATTCGCTGAGACCACAAGATTTGGTAGGGCATTACCCAACCGCACCTGACACACCGTTCGAAGGAACGGATATCTTTTACGTCTCCAAAGGACATAAATCGATTAACTTTTTGGCGTAGATACAAATGGCCTAGCGCCAACCCGTCATCACTGACTTGCCTAAACAAATTGGTTCTGCTTGTTCGCTCCCACGAGGAGCCCCAAACAAACACTGCAAATCCTCCGTAGAGTTTTTGTACATTCAATTCTGAACAGTTTATCACCGGCATTACGTACCACCACTTAATTATAAAAAATAAGTTGCACACTGTCGCTCTTCCAAAGACTGATAGATTCAAGCCATTCCAGTTGGTGGTTCTCTCGCGTAAGTGGCTGGTTCTCTCACGCTATACACCCACGCTTGCATACCTCCGCTGTTTAATCAGATTTCACAAGCGTGGAACTGGCTTATTTTTTTTTTTTTCAGTTCACTCATTACTTCCAATAGACAGCGCTGCCTCTCGGGTTTTCGCAGCTGTGACTTATGTCGTTAGCGTAGAGCGAGAGCAAGTCGCGTAATTCAGGTCAGGCAAACGAAAAGGAAAAAGAGAAAGAAGTCGAGACGGCTGACAATTGTTTTCCGCCGTTTTTCGATGGCGTTGGGGGAAACTTTTACTTCCCTGTTAGGCGGACAGTGCAGGATCCTGTTGAAGAAAGTCATGATACAGTAGTTCCTCTTCCGTTGCCCACCCAGTAAATATGGGTGACAACAGCAGAAAGCCCAAATGCGAACCGCTCAGGACGCGTGACACCTCTAGCGAAAAAGGCAGCGCATAAGAAAAAGAAATGTAGCGCGGGAACCAAATGATTTTAAGGGTAAATAGCTATATGCCGTTCAACGCAAAAAAGACACAAAAAAACAACAACAACGAAGAGATAGAACTCTAGGTAGAGGAAGACAGTAAGTACTTAGCAGACAAGCGGCGCGAGCCGGCAGCTGCCGCCACTGTTGCTAAAGACGGTGCTCCACTCATCCGTTTTCGATCAGGTCGAAGGTCGGCTCGGTCAGGCAGCTTTCCTCCTCCATGCCAAACAGAGAAACTTGCAGGATGGTGTCCTTTCTTTCTTCTGGATCAGTTAGCTCTAACTCGCTACTTCCCGTGCAGTGAGTGTGGATGCCGCTTTAATGATATCTCCTTTAACGTTGCACCAGTTCGGGCAATGACCACCTGCTCGGTTGTTTTCTTTCTCCCGACTTGCGATCCCATTATGACGACGTGAACCCTTGGAGTTTGTTCCGTGGGGCGCAGCCGAGGCCAAGTTATATTTTTGGTCGCAAATTACCTCTAAACAGTGAGCTTGTTCATCAGCCACAGTACTTTTATTTGATCGCTCTCCTTATAGTGAAGACACAGTCTCCTTGCGCTGAAGCTTTCCAGACACAGCAACGAGTTCGTGAATTAGTGTGTCATTGTTCTCTGCTCTTAGAATATCTGTACATGTTCCTTGATAGCAACAGCGTATTCATCATGATGTTTATGACAAATTTAGGATAGTGCGAAGCGTATACACTGTTAGCACTACTGCTTACCCAGCCACACTCTTTCTACGGTGTATCTTGCATTTATGTCACAGTGGCTTAACTTCTGTGTTCTCAATTTATGGAACTCAAATTATGAATGTGTGGGTTTGTGAACTGATCACACAAAAGCTCCTACTTTTTTTTTTCTTTTTTCGATGTCTATTCAGGTCCTCATCATGATTGAAGGACTTTCAGAAGTTGACACCGGCTCCGTTAATTTTTCCGCCTCAGTCGCAAAGCAATACTCAAGAAAACCGGGTCTAAGTCATGCGTCAGAGTGCCAGGGAGACTTCAGAGCAAGAGGATTTATTTGCGAAAAAGGCAGAGAGGTCGACCGGAGCTAGTATCCTCTAGCCTGCTACTCTGCATTAGGGAACGGTAAAAGAGATGTAACGGAAGAGAGGAATAAGGTAGAAGTGTGAGTTAGTTTGTGACTTATGACGAAAGGGAGCGATCGAAAACAAAAAAGACAAGGCAACAGCCTACTGAAGCAGGACACAGCGCTTTCTCCTGCGCCATTAAGCTGTGCCATCGTTGTGCTGTTTCTTGGCAATCACAAGGGAGAGTAATGTAGAGGAAAAAAAAAGAATACGGAAGAAAGGTGTGGCACTTCCTACTGCACCACTGAAGCTGCCAGTGCCAAAGTAGTGTGTTTTGGCTAGGGCCAGTTACTCAACAAAGATATTAGCAAATTGATGGCACGTTAAGACGCGGCCCTGAACAACTAGTTTTCATTTTTGTACAAGACAAACGCAACGTTTTTGACCAAAAGTTTAGCTCAGATGAACAGATGCGATAAGCGGCTTCTCTAAGCTGAGTAAGTGTATGCTTAGAGCTTAGACAACTTCTGAGTGCTGAATTTTTGCACGGTTCACCTGTCGACCAGAGCCTGTAGAAAGCTATAGAATATTGTGCGTATTTAGTACTGAATATATTTAAACATGGTCTTTAGAAGCTCATTGTTGTCGGCTGCTGCATCTCCTTTCTATAGTAGGATATATCACCTTGACATGACTTCATGTGTACAGCTTTTAAAGCGATGCTTTCTATGTCTCACTGATTCGTCCGTGAGGGCCGAAAACGCACTGCATGAAAGCCAACTTGCACAATGGAACTCTCTGCCCATCTGCGCACACAATAGAACAACAGCGCACGACATACATATCGTGGAACCCTACAGTTTACACTCGCAGTTGTACCGACAAGAACAATAAGAACTGCAACGCCACGCTACCCTGACGAACTGTATATATCTGCATTGCAGTATGCGCGTCACGCAATGCATACCTGGCCGTCACGATGGTTAGGCCGCGGGTGCTGCGCACGGCAGAAGAGGCTGCCGTACGCGAGCGTAAGCGCGAGCGCGATCGTGCCCGTAAGGCAGATCCCGTGTATGGGCAATGGCAGAGCCTCTGACCGTCTACCACAGTGATCAAGCAAAAACAGCCTTGTCTCGTGGATTGTGGGCACGTTAAAATCCCCTGGTTGTCAGAATTAACCCGGAGTCCCCCACTATGACGCGCCTAATAATCAAATTGTGCTTTTGGCACGTAAAACTCCAGAATTCAATTCCATTCACTAACCCTCCCTCACCCTTACGGGATTCTGCACGACTGAATTGCCATTTTCAGTCTTCTTGAGCTTCGAGTTCTCGATTAATTCACGCTGTGGTCTGCTAGCCTCCTGGTTAGCTGACCGCGGGTTCGAATCCTGGTCAGTTAACCGGGTTTGGTACCGGGTTTGAATCCCGCACCAGTACGATTTTTTTTCGCTCAACTGCGAAGCTTGCGTTATGAGAAAACCGTACGGTTTTTTTTTTTGTAGCTTCGGGCTACATTTGGGCAGATAGCAATATTCCGTTTCACATATGCATCTATATCTATTGAAATTAGGACATAAAAGATGATGCATGATATTTTTGCATTATTTTCTTGGGTACACTTGCCAGACCTTATATTTTTTCCGCGCCATCTATTTCTTTTACTGATGTCGATTTTTTAATCACTTTTTCTCCCTATTTTTTAGGCCAATGTACGTCGAAGTTGTCTCCTTTCGCGTCGACCCGGGTTGACATGTCTTTCTTTTTTTGACCAAGAGGGCAAGTGGGTAGATCCCGTAGATAGTGCAGTCTATGTTGCAATGTGGTTGATTTTCGACTGTACTGACAATAATTATGCCAGTACCAGTACCTTTACCTACTCTGCAGCTTATTCTCGTTTCTTGGCCCGTTAAAATTTGCATTTGTAAACCTTTTGTGACTCGTTGCGACGCTCTAGAAGGGCGAAAGAGTCGTTTTTTGATTATGAGGCCAGATGGATACCCAGATCTCACGTAAGCCAAACCCACGTGAAGTCGCCGAAGAAAACGTGTTTCTTCAAAAAAAAAAAAAGTCAGCCAATTACAGCAGTCCTTCCCTGTCTGTGAACCCATTTACTGCGACAACACTGCAGCAACGTCACCATCGTCCGTACAGTGGCTGTTACGGCCTCCGAAATACGTGCGCAGACGCCACCAGACTTGCAATATCATGTGGGCAACAAAATCCTACATAAATTATCACGCGTCAAAGGAGCATGATAGCGCCGTGACCCGCGTGTCCCGTTCTCAACTGCACATTGCGGGAGGAAGTAGCCTATAGGAGGCGATGGGCAGGAGCCTGAGTTCGAATCACATTGGCGATGGACAATAAAGTTTTGTTTTATTGCGATATCAATTATATGGACCCTCTAGGCGCATTCCTGCCGTCTCCATCGTCGTAATGTTCCGTATAAAGTCCAAGGGAGATAACATCGTCGCCGCGTGCCATATGCTATGTGTGCGAGTGAAATCGTGCAATGGTGAACCGACAAGGGCGGAAGCGAAAGGGAGGAAAGCGGGGAGGAAGCGCGCCATCTTCCGTCGCGCCATAGTCCCTCAATAGCTATTAAGGGACTGTGGTCACGCGCAAGGCACCGGGTGACAGGGGAGGGAGGGGGTGTTCTGCTCCGGCGGCTGGTGCGTGTGGCGCGGCCGCCCGGCCCGGGCCTTTCTTGAAAGCGATCTGCGACGGGGACAGAGTTCGCCGTGCACTGTGTTTTCGCCGTTTAGTTCGCGTTGAAGTTAGAGGTAGCACGAAGGTCAATTCGCTCGGTGCTGCTGCCATGCTTCCTCACTCCAGTGCTTTGACAGCGAGTTTCCGTAGTCATAAAGTGAGATGCGTTCATGTTTGCTTGTTAATTTAGTTTGTAAGCGAATGTTTACAAGTTTATACGGCCTATCATACTACTATTGTTACTTCGTATAGCGGTCTACTAATTTGCTTTCGCAACAATTCTTCGCCTTTCGGGCGAAACTGCGACTTTTTTATTCATCTACGGCGAGGGTTGTCCTGAGCATGCGAAGATTTCGTAATAATGGCGACGACGTCGGCCGCGTAACGGAAATAACAGACTGAATAGAGACCCCAAACCCACCTTTAAAGATTTGAACTACTGCGTTAGTAAAAATGCTCATACGCCATAGTATGCTGCCAGAGAAGCCGTGTATAGTGAAAGCCAATGGTGCGATACGCTTTGCAATAAAGCTCACGCGGTTTCTGAGAGGGTGAAACCTAATCTCCAGATGCCGTTCTTGGGCGCAACTCAAACATTCAGCCACAGCGGAAGCGGAGGAGGTCGCTATTGCCCTAGCTATAGTGGCTCGATCGCATGGAGGATGGAAAAATATAGGAGGGAGCATACCGCAACGCGATTGCCGACGACTGTGGTGGCCCAACACGTGATGAAAACGTCAGAGCACGGAGGATGCTTCAGAGCGAGCGGTAGGTTTTAGTACTCCCGATTGATTTTTTTCAATACCCATTCGAAACCATTTGAAACTGCTGAAATAAACAAAAACAAAACCGAGCAAAAGAAAACAAAACAAGTAAAAATCTTTTTCCTTCCTGCTTGTGAGCAGCTGCCGGCCGAGCGCGCACCGAATAAAAACTACCGGTGACCAAACGTCTCAGCAAATCTTGATTCTCCGTGATCTCGACGAAAGAGGTCACGTGTTGGGCCACCACTGCTGGCTACACGAAGCGTTCGCTTGCCAAGGCTGGATGCGTGACGTAATGCTCCCTCCTATATTTTCCTTCCTCCATGCTCGGTCGCAATGGGCGTCGGGTTATCGTTTTCTCGGACTCCAAGCAGCATGCTTCAGCTACGCCAACGGCACGTTTTAAAAGCGAAGCTTTTCTTTAGGAACATCGCCTGGTTTTGTGACTGTGCGTGCTGCGGCCTGGCTGTTCTCTTGCCGAATAGGCCAACCAATCACAGCAGAGCACGCGCGCCGCGACGATTGTAAACAAAATATAACAAGATATAAACAAAATCTAACAATTGAGAGCTTGGTGGCGTAACCAACCACCTCGTTACAAAGGGGACGCTCGTCTCATCCATTCATCCATCCATCCATCCATCCGTCCGTCCGTCCGTCCCGTCCGTCCACCGATCCATCCATCCATCCATCCATCCATCCATCCATCCATCCATCCATCCATCCATCCATCCATCCATCCATCCATCCGTCCATCCATCCGTCCATGCATCCATACATCCATCCATCCATCCGTCCGTCCGTCCGTCCGTCCGTCCTCGGCAGCGCCGGCATGGCCATGCGGGGGCAGGAAAAAACAAGAACCAGAAAGCTGGCCTTCGCGCATCCGCGGCTGCAGGGTAATGAGGAAGTAAACGCTTCTTGCTGATGGAATGAATTTGAATTGCGCTATGTACGTATGCACATGCTGCCTCTGAATCCAGGATGCGTTCAAGGCGTCCGTCCTACTCGCCAGTAGCCAGTAACTCCGCTTAACAAAAGGCTCGACATAATTTGTGTGCGCCCGCGCTTCTGTCCGTCGTGTGTGTGTGTGTGTGTGTGTGTGTGTGTGTGTGTGTGCGTGCGTGCGTGCGTGCGTGCGTGTGTGTGTGTGTGTGTGTGTGTGTGTGTGTGTGTGCGTGCGTGCGTGCGGGCGTGCGTGCGTGTGTGCGTGCGTGCTTGCGTGCGTACTGGTATTTCGACTCTTTATGGACTCACACAAAGCTTCGCTGTATTAGATTACAACTCGTTGGATCTGCTGCAATTAGTTTTTTTAAAACAAAGGTTACCACATACTCCACTGACTGCGCTCTATGTAGAGCGAAAGGAGGTGAGACAAGGCTCGTACTCTGAAGAAAAAGCTTCCACTGTGGAGGACGAAAAAAGTTTTTGTAACTGAAGTCTCAAAAAGAGAGCGTTATACTTCACTAAAGGGCAGTCTGCACTGTAGGATAGCTCGCGGTAACCACGCCAGACAATGTGGAGCGAAAGACGAAACAATGAAGTGAAAAATAAAAAAATAAAGATAAAAAAAGGAACGTGAAATATATACAGAAGGGAAGATTGCAATATACGCTGCGAGACAGGGCAAAGTTTATTCTACTGCCACTTCGCCGCGTCATTGTAGCGATGGCCGAAACGTGACTCGAGAAGACCCCGCGGTCTTATGCTAGCTATTGTGCTCTCATAAATGCCACTGGTGCCAGGAGCTGAAAAAATACAAAATGTGGGAAGCTCCGTTCAGGTGAATGCAACGAACCAGTATAGTCACTGTTTCAAACCCTAGTAAATTCGGGCATTCAGGAAGTCACGCATTGGATATTCAAATATTTCGTCACTGCTGTGCGCTTATAGGGGTGAATAAAGCACCCCCAGAGAGCGGTTTTTTCGCCGTGGTCATGCAATGCACGAGCTATAAATAATGCTACAAAGAAAGAGAAGGCAGAGAAGTTAGATAGATGTAGGCACATACACGAAACATATCTCGATATACTAGAAATGTGTATCAGCATGGTTTCGATTTGGGCTGGCTAGAACAGGAGATCCAGATAGCAGCATTATACCACCATGCTAAATTCTAGAATGTAGAAGAGTTTGGCAGTAAACAAAGCGAAGGCTTTGTACCACGGTCCTTCAACACTTTTCTTCTGGTCACGAAATTACCCCGTAACGCTACGTGAGCGGTTCATATAACGCTCGCAGTGGAAGCCCCGATGCACTGGCGCAGATATACATATAAGGGAATCGGAGCGGATGCCATACGGATGCCACAGGTGTTCTGTGCGTATACGCCGACGGCTGCGCAAGGGTCGATTGCTGTTAGCGGCGTGCCAGCATTGTCGGTGAAATGTGCAATTTGCCACTGTGTTTCTGTACATTGATGAAAAACTGCAAAGGGAACAATTTCGAAACTTCTCCAATGCGTTCTTTCGTTTCCAGGGTCACCTGAACTTGTAACATCATCGTAATCAGAACTCCAAAACGCAGAATTTGGATTAGATGTTTGTACGTGCCGGCTGCAGAGCGATTACACATTGCCCTTCCGTGTTCTCACGCGTAAAAGCGTTCGTTGCTGCTTGTAGTAGTTGGCGTTTCAATTTGTGTGCGCAATGCACATCTCCCCGAGTGGTGACTGCGATGGTTTATGACAGCGCCAATGCCTTTTATTTCCTGCCTGTCTGGGTGCCAGTCCGGTTGCAAGGGCGTCGACGAAAAATTGTATCTTTGTTTTGTTTCCCTACCGACGCGGACTTGCGAGACATCTGGAAGCGAATCATTCTGCGGTGAGAGACTGTCAGCTTCACTTTTGACTGCAAACACATTTACATGTGCGAGAAACATTTCGATGCCGAATATCTTATTCGTGCATACGTGCGCAGAGTCAACGGAAATATGCCTCTGCAAAGTTAGTGATCTAAGGTCAAAGTAGACGCCATTTACGAGAATTTTCGAGGGGCTACCAGCCTACTTCCCTGTAGAAGACGGGAAAACAGCCTCGTCCTGTGCCTCGCCACTGACAAGATAAATGTTTGTAGTTTCCGTCTAAAGTGCTTTATGTTCTGCGCTTTCGTTAAGCAAACAGACTGTCCTGCAAGGGTAGGCGTAGCTATCACAGATCAGAGTTCCTGCCCAATGAGGTTTTAAAGTATTTGTTTCTTATCGCGTCTGAGCTGCCTACTCAAGAAAATAGTCAACTAGGGCTTATTTTCTTCTGGCTGCTACAATTTTCTTTATCCGTCGTGGTGGCCCAGTGGGTATACGCCCTTCTACCGATAAGCACAAGGTCGCGAATTCCGAAGCCCTCCCATAGGGTGGTCTCCCGCAGCTCTATTAAAGGGCGTTAAACACCATCAATGAATAGAGGTACAAAATACTTATTCCGGCTGAACGCAAGAATAGAGATATTGAAAGTGAGGGCAAAGCAAGAATGCTCATGTGCTATGGTCATGCATATACTGCTTAGAACAACCACGCGTACTTAACGTGCTGCTTAAACTTGTGCAAAGGTTCGGGGTACTTGGGTTTCGCGTCTATCGGTGAAATTGATCATTGACAGGAAAGGCGCTGCGAACCTCTGCCACGCGGTACAATAGGGCTGAGGGGAACGTTTTGCGCAAACTACGCGACATGGCGGGCCAGGTCCATCCCATAACGCTGCGGTGTATGATTTAAGGACACTTTCATCGCACCCTAAATTATATTGCCTAGAGTTTATGGGGCATGTTCAATCTATAAACATGCTGAAAACATGCCAACAGAACGTTGCATCGAAGGGCGCGGCTTTGCGCTCACTGCTGTCTCCCAGTTGTGGTTTCGCGCTCTGTAATCGCCTATTTCCAGATGCAAAAGTTGATGTGGCTTGTATAGCGAGTCTGATTCAATTTACCGATCGCGATCAGTCCGCTGAAACTAAAGTTTATAAGATAAGTATTGCATATTTGTTATTTAGCGACTATTTACTACGTATCACCCGTCAACCCATGGGGAGGGTTTCCTCTCCCCCCCCCCCTGACGGCATGTCTCCGACGGAACAGTCGTTTTCTTTCAGAAGGGCTATTTTTAACTATTACTTTTGATGTGCAGAAACTTCCGTATCATTATACGGGGTGATTATTTTACAGTTTTTTTTGAATTTTTAAAAATAGCCTGTTGCAGATAATATAATTCTAGTCCTTGAGCTGGATTACTCAGAGAGGCGAACATTTCTTGCACGACAGCAGTATTCCAGGCAAAATAACGTAGAAATTAAAGGTATTTCACAGACTGAAGGAGAAAGCTGCCTAACAATTGCCCAGGCTTTAGGTGAAAAGATTGGGTGCCCTGTCACTACATGGTGACATTGTTCACCGAGTGCCTTCCAAACAAGTAACTAACATTATCGCACGGTTCTGCTCGCGAACAACAAAGGCTGACTTTGCTTCCAAAGCGCGCCAAGCAAGACTCACAACAACTGCAATAGGGCTGTTACGTAAACCACCCACTTGTATTTTTGTTAATGGTCACCTCACACCCGATAATAAGCGGCTTTTTGTGCAGGCACTAGAGCTCAAGGAGTCTAAAAGATGGAAATTTCTGTGGTCCGATAACTGTGCCATTAAGCCAGAAAGTTGGAAAACAGGCGTGTTCATCGCATATGTAGTGCGAATGATTCGTCACTCTTCAAATAATTTCTTCCTTGCTTGCACTAACGTCTAATTCATCATCGCTGACTCAGTTTTTACTCTTGATGAAGCGAAAGCTCTATTTAAGGGAAAACAACCCACTTTATCTTTATACATTGGAACATCCGCTGTGTTCGTAAGCATCATGATGATTTCATCGCTCTTCTTTGCAGTCTTGATCATGCCTTCTCTTTCGTATGCCTATCTGAAACGTGGTTATCTTGTCCTGACGGGAATCTATACGGTCTTTCTGGCTACAATTCTGAATGTTGTCATCGTGAAGGTTATCGTAGTGGCGGTTCGGCCATTTTAGTAAAATCTCCATTGTCATATAAGCGTCGCCATGACCTTTTTTTTCGTCATTGTCTCTGTGAATCAGTGTGGTTAGAAGTAGAGAGTAATAATCTGCAGCTGTGTACCAAACATAACATCATAATTGCATGCATTTATCGTTCACCTTCTTCCTCTTACATCGAGTTTTGTAAAGAATTTGAGCAGCTACTAAACACGGTCACTGATGGAAACAAGGATATTGTGATATGTGGCGACATTAACATCAACATCATCAACCTTGACAGCCAATGTTGCTCTGAGTACTTACGCACTTATCTTAGCTATGGGCACTCCTCACTAATAATTACAGCTCCAACCAGGTGTGAAATAGGCGGACCTAATACTTTAATTGACCACGTACTGTCTAGCATACCTACTGATCTTAGCACAGCTGGAATAGTGGAATATGCCGTAACAGACCATTACCCATTATTTTTTGCATAGGTTCCGTAACGCTTTCTCAAGCAGCAAAATATGTCAGGTCTTTCTTTGATTCTAACAAATTCACTCGTATGATTCGTGCGATTGACTAGGCTGACGTGCTTGAAGAGCAATGTGGCGAAAGGGCTTTTGAATCTTTTTTTGCAAAAATATCCGAATGCTCTAACTTATGTACAAGTAACAGTACTGTGATGCAATGGTTTAGCTCGCCAAGAAAGCCTTGGATTAGTGATTTTTATCACGGTCCATTAAAAGAAAGAGATACTCTTCGTAAGAAACTTAAAGTCCAGCCATTCAATAATGAGTTGCGGTTGCGCTTCCACACATATTCAAATGTTCTAACAGCCACTTTAAAAAATTCCAAGCGTATTTACTACGAAAATAAAATAAGGAAAAATGGAAGTGATATCATACGAAACTGGCAGGTTATTAAAAATACTTGAACATTAGTACAACTAAAAATCCTATATCGTGTGTAAACCATGTTTCTGCTATTACTGACCCTCAAGACATAGCTAATGTTTTCAGTGACCATTTTAGTATTGCAGACGGTAGACAGCTTGATTCAACGTTACTTAGTTTTCCGCGCTGTTCTCATTCCTTTTACTTGTTCCCCACAACATCGCTAGAAGTATGAAATATTATCAATTCTCTTAAAACAACCGGTCCAGCCCCCGACTTGATACGCCCCTCTAGCATTAAGCTTGTGTCTAACGAAATCTCAACTGCGTTAGCACATATAGCAAACAGATTATTTATAGATGGCATCTTTGCTAATCGCGTGAAGATAAGTAATCCCAGTATTTAAAAAAGGTGACCGTAAGTGCATGAGTAATTATCGTCCTATCTGCATTTTGTCTTTCTTCAGTAAGGTGATCGAAAAACTAATACACAATCGCTTAACTAAATACTTATCTAAATTTAATCTTTGAACTCCTGATCAATTTGGTTTTCATGAAAATTTTTCAACTGAACTAGGACTTATTACTTTTACTGAGAGGGTTAAATTAGCCATGGATCAAGGCCTCCTAGTCAGGGCTCTCTTTATTGATTTCACTAAGGCGTTTGATACAATGAACCATCGTATTCTTTTAAGTAAACTTGAATCTTATGGCATTTCTGGGCCGCCTTTACAATTAATTCGCAACTACCTAATAGACCAACCACATATAGTAGAAGTTAATGGTGTCTTCTCCTCATACAAAATTGTAAATACAGGCGTCCCTCAGGGATCAATACTTGGGCCACTTTTATTTCTCATATTCATTAATGTCTTGCCAGAAATATTAACACATGCGCACTGCCTTCTTTATGCTGATGACACCACTATTTTCGCATCTAATAAAAATTTATTCGCATTGCAGCATAAACTTAACGCTAACCTTGCGAATGTTCATTCATGGTATGTAAGAAACAAGCTATCTATTAACCCATCTAAGGCAACACTTATGGTATTCCATTCTTAAAGAACTTTGCACATTGACTCTATTGTAATGTCTCTAAATAATAATGTATTTCAAAGATCCGCGTCTACTTAATTTCTTGGTGTAGTTCTAGATGAGAACCTAAAAGTTGCAGTGCCATATTCAATCACTTATTCAAAAAATCTCATTTGGTATTCACATCATCATAAAAACGCGCTCTTTTTTTCTGCAAACCATTCTCATGTCTTTATATTACGCGTACATACACACTCATCTCTCATACTGCCTGTCATCTTGGGGTAATACATATGCCATACATCTTCATCAACTAGAAGTTTTGCAAAAGCAGGCACTATGATTAATTGCATTCCAATCGCATACATCTCTCTCTCTGCTCCCATATTCCGTTCCCTAAATGTTCTACCTTTACACATGTTATTCAATCATAAGCTGTCACTGCTTATGTTTCGTCTTATAAATATCGAGCTTAATATTCCAGGTTTTACTCGCTCTAGCCTAATCAATTAAAACAACCCAAGATTTTCAGCAGAACTCAATCTTCTTCTTCCAAAAGCAAGAACTAATTATGGGAATTTACCGTCGCGTTTTTAGGCATTTCTGTATGAAAATTCAATACCATCTGATATGAAGTCATCTACATTATTATCATTCAAGCGTAGAACAGAGGAGCATTTCATGAACACTTACTTTATCTGACACATAGTATATTTTAACGAACATAGAATTAATTAGATGTTGTTCTGATTTACTATTTTGCAATGTACTGTTCAAACTACCGAGTCACTAAATTTTGCCTATAATTGATACTTCTCCTCGTTGTTAGTTTTACGTACCATTTATCCTCGTTTGAATTTCTGCGAGGTATCTTTAAGATTTAATCAATTTTTTTCTTTTTTTTAACTGTGTGATTATACTTATGATATTTTAAAAATATTTTTTCTCTCTTACCGTTCATTTCCGATGATGTAGAAATTGTATAATATATGACATTACTCACTGTTAGCCACGATCCTACTAGCCCCCTTTTCATGTCTTGTTAGGAGGTCCCCCCGACAGTTGTTACTTCGGGACCTCCGAATGTGTACTTACTACCCCACCTTGTATTTTATATTGTCGTCAAAATAAATATTGATTGATTGAAAAAAAATCAAAATCCATACTCTACTAACTATCCACAATTGACTAATTATATTTTGAATTAATTATTTCCGGCACATATTGAAATTACGAATTGTAGCTGGTGAGTTCACAGGATATCCACGTGAAATTAATTTCCAGAATGACGCCAGTTTGGAGATACGTGCCATCAAACTCGCCGTAAAAATTCACTGTTGTTTCACTTACTTTTAATCAAAACGCTCTTTCATGAACTGAAGCACAAAAGTAACTGGAACGCCCACGTATTCTCTCCGACACTTTTGGAAAGTTATCTCGAAACTGGTGTAATCCTGGAAATTGATTTCAAGTGGAGACGTCTCGCAAGCCCACCGGATACACTTAGTAAATTACAATATGTTCCGTAAAGTAACTTTTTAAGAAGTTAATTAGCGATAGTTTGTTAATTAGTTGAACATGTGATCTGATTTCCCGTGCAATAGTAATGTCCGTTTCTTCGAATAATCCAGCTAAATAAAACTTATGCTATCTACCACTGTGATTTTTTCCATAATACGTAAAAATGATCACCCCGTATAGGCGTCTCAGTTAAAATGGACTATATGTAAAACTAAAAGTGAGGCCTTCTACGCCGTAGAAGCCAACTGTGTGCTGTCAGCAAGCTTTTGGAGAAGCATAGACTATTCCTTGCATTCTTATTAATGGAGTAATTATTAGTGAATAATAAACTCTGTAATTATCACCTTCAAGGCCGCAATAATAACTCGGGATTTGTAAAGCACACTTGAAGCATCCCTTTCACTTTTTTGACGCGTTACCGTTGGCATAGCCCTTTTTCTCGTGCGTAAAAGAAAGCCCGCAGGAGTACTAAAAAATGTCACAGTTTCGCCCTAAGGGCGAAGCAATGAATGCGATAGCAACACAGCAATGTCATACGAAGTAAGGTGAGCGGCTTTGGTAGCAATATGAATTGTAGTAAACATGAGCTGATTAAGTAAGCAGGTGTGCTGCGGCGTAAGTAGACCGACATGAAGAGAGACTCGATGACCACGAGAAGGCGCGTGTGAAACGGTGGTGTTGATGAGAAGCGCTTCCCGTGGGCAGCGCGTGCGAAGGGACACACCTGTTGCGCTGCACTGCTGATCCGGGCAGCATTGCATGTGTAGCGTGCGTTGGAAAATGTGGCCCGACTATTACTAACTGAATGAACAAGCGTGGTGTGAGCGCGCACAAACACAAAGAGATCACACTGAATGACAGCGGACAACGACTGTCAAAACGCTGGCAGCAAGCATACGCCGCAGCGGGCGAAGGTACGTGCGGTCTATCGCTTCAACGGAAACTGAGCGGCGAATGCACTTAAAGGTCAGAGCCGTGTGGAGATAAGAGACGGTGCGAGCGAGCGACGAGCGCGGTTGTTGGCAGAGAAGTGCGCCCCCCCCCCTTGCTCCCTCCGGCGCTGGCTTCCTGCTTCCTTGCTTGCGCGTGGGAGATTGAGTGCGTTCGCTCTCCGTGATAGCGCGCGTCTCCGCACGCTTCCTCTCGGGCATACGGCGCGCGGCGAAGATTTTATCTATAGGGAACCTCACGGCGACGGCGACGGCGACGGCGACGACGACGGCGACGACGACGACGGCTACGACGACGGCGACGCCGACGGCAGAAATCCGGTTCAAGTGTCCATATAATTGCTATCGCAATAAAAGGTGCAGCTTGCGTAGTACAGCAGCTTTCTTTTAAGCATGGAAAAAACTAGAAAACGATAACCCGTCGCAAAAGACTGATAGTGATGTTTTCAAATGTGCTCTACAAACTTTGGATTGACGTCGCGCCCATAAATTTGAAAATTGAATATCTGAAGATCACCCAACACTAATTACTCTATTCATAGAAACAAAAAACATAGGGAAGGATTCTCCAGGAGGTTTCTAACGTCATATAATTGGTTCCACCCAAACAGAAGGAGTCGCTTCCATTAAAAAATGGTCCATAAAAAGCGCATTGTTTGTTTTTAATGCGTTAGCATTAGGAGTGTCAAAGTGCAAAGAAGTGTGTGTTTTTATGTACATATACCGGGTGTTTCACGTTACTTGGGCCAAACTTTAAAAATATGCAAATGCCACGTAGCTGGACAAAACCAATGTAATGTTGCTTGCCGTCGCTTGGAGATAATCATATTGTATTTTCAGATTATTTTTTGGCAGTTTAGCATGGGTGACTGAAAGGGCAGGATTAGTTTGTTGTGACGTGACACATAGCACTAGCAAATCTTGTCATTGCGAAAGTGACTGTTATATCCAAGATAAGTTGGGATATTTTGATTTCTGAACCAAACGAAATCAAGCTTGATATTCTGATCTTAGGGGCGTTTTTTCTTTTGTAATGTCTATATAGTTACAACGTGAAATGGGATAGCTGCAGTCATCGTTGTATAGTGACAAATATTTTTTTACTTGCACGTAGGAAAGAACACCTCTACCACGATTTGTTGCCAGAGTGCCTCGTCAGCAACTTTCTTAAAGTTACGATGAACACTGTGTGCATCGCATGTGAACGCGGTGGGCGCTACTTTCGTTTCTAGCTTACATTCTGTTCTCTTGCTTCTGTTCCTTCTCCTTTCTTATATATTCTAAACAAACTCATACAAGACCTCTGTCCACGGGCTGATGCTCACGTGCTTGTCTCGAGCTAGGCATTTACGGTGAGGCCGGCGTGGTACATTTCATTTTCCCTTCATTCACCTCTTAATGCGACCAGTAATAACAAAGTTAGTCCGAAAGTACGCAGCTGTGTGCCCGTGGGATAACCATAGCCCTCCTGTGCTGTATTATGATCATCGCTGAGAACTCCTTTACATGTCGATCGCAGCGTCAGGCCTTGACTAAGAAGGAAAATTATTCTGGCCCAGTGTCGACATCGTTTCCTCTAGTGGACACCAACAACTGCTGCAGCACTCACTGGAAGAACGTTGCCGGCAGCTTGCCATACCCGCATTACGAAGCTATGTCAAGGAACTTCTGCTTGGGGACACAACTATAGCTCCACTGAGCAGCGCTTTTATTTACATTTGGGAAAAAAGTACTCGACCTTGTGTCATGTTCTTTTTCTTTGACGAATGTGCGCCCTTGCAATCGCTTACGTAACCACTAAAGCAGAGACCGCTCGTCAGGGACATGTGGAGCCGTTTTTCACCAAGTTATTTGTTCGTAAGTGCGGTTTAAGGCGGCGGTCCCACTCCGGCGGCACGAGCCCCCCGTTTTCAGTACTTTTGGAGCAACCGTGGCGGCTCTTCTACTTAAGATATGACGTTGTCGTATAAACCATAAAAAGCTTAATTCTTGTAGATTCCAACTATATATAATATAAAGAAATTGATTGGTGTGATTTAGAAATAAATGTTCAAGAACAAGCATGAGATACATGGTTTTTGCGAACTGTGTCTCAGTTGTGACCATATTTAGAAGAAACTACCGCACTTACTGCATTGCGGCTTGCTCTGTAGCTTTAGGACATATTTATCTAGTTCCTAGACGTATGAAATTAATTTTTAATTTTTACTTTTTCGATAACTTGCTTTTGAAAATCGCCAAATATTGCAATCTTCTGTTGTAAACAGCCCGGCAACTACATGCTCAAGGAAGCTACATTTTGGATAAAGTACAGATCAAGGTATTTCCATTTAGGAGGCAAAATTTCATTCGTGTAACTTTATTAGTTTTCCTAATCATGCGGCCGAAAATAAGCAATATTTAGAATTCTGGTTTTATTTTTGCCCAGTTTTGCGGGACGGTAATAAAGCTGCGAAGCTGCGCTTTAAAACTAATCAAGTTACTTGAATGAAATTTTGCCTCCTAAATGGAAATACCTTGATCTGTACTTTATCCAAAATTTAGCTTCCTTGAGCATGTAGTTGCCGGGCTGTTTACAACAGAAGATTGCAATATTTGGCGATTTTCAAATACAAATTATCCAAAAAGTAAAAATTAAAAATTAATTTCATACGTCTAGGAACTAGATAAATATGTCCTAAAGCTACAGAGCAAGCCGCAATGCAGGAAGTGCGGTAGTTTCTTCTAAATATGGTCACAACTGAGACACAGTTCGCAAAAACTATGTATCTCATGCTTGTTCTTGAACATTTATTTCTAAATCACACCAATCAATTTCTTTATATTATATATAGTTGGAATCTACAAGAATTAAGCTTTTTATGGTATATACCACAACTTTATATCCTAAGTAAAAGAGCCGCCACGGTTGCTCCAAAAGTACTGAAAACGGGGGGCTCGTGCCACCGGAGTGGGACCACCGCCTTAATTGCCATTGGCCGCGGTTGTCTTGGCTAATAATATCCGGTGTTACGCTAGGCTGGTACCTGCTCTCGCAAACGCTTCTAGGGTGAGAATTTCTTCGGAAATACGGGCCAAGGTGCTTATGATGTAACTTGTACGCTGCACTACAGCGTTTTGTTGAATGAAGTGGTTGCTCGCCCGTCGTGGCATACAAGGCCGACCATGCTTCCTCTGCGCCGATCGTGCTTCCGTGTACATCATCATCATCATCCTCATCATAATCATCATCAGCCTATATTTATATCCACTGCAGGACGAAGGCCTCTCCCTGTGATCTCCAATTACCCCTGTCGTGCGCTAGGTGATTCCAACTTGCACCTGCTTATACATAATAGAACACAATTGTTTAAACAGTGAACCGGAATTCCACTTTCAAAAAGACACACTGGCTGTGGTGTTTACTGTCGCGTGTGGCGTATACGATAAGCATCCTTTGTTGGGATGCGGGCTTCAGAACGCACCTGTTTAACGATCTGGTTAGTGACGTTTACATGCCATGTGGCCTCAGCAGGCAATATCAAGCGAGCTTCACTGCATGAGTGGAGTCATACTAATTACATCTCGTGCAACATTCAGCGGACACTCTCGCCAAGATGTCCTTCGTGAATGTTCTATATGTCTTAAAGCATGTTCTGTCGGTTTTCAAGCGCTACTTCTCACGATTTTTGTGTACCATATTTTCCGCTCGTCTTGCTCCTAAAGTGCCACGATCGATTTTCTTGGCCTGTGTAAAGGCACTGCCTACGCGCAGCACTCAACTCAGGCGTTCATGTTTTCTTGAAAGCTGCAAGTCTTGTCGATACTCTGCAATGAACTTCAATTTATGCACATCCATTTATGAATGCATTTTCGTCAGTTCTGTGTTTGTGCGTCTACGGTATATATCGTAGTATCTTTCGCCCACCATCCGGAGTATCATGCAAAGTTGTCAAGTTTCTCTTGACGACTACTTTCTCTATAAAATCTAGTGTCTCTATAAAGTCAGCATAATTCATCATATCTCCCGTTCGCGGTCGGCTTCGCGTGCTTGCCCATTCTAACATGCACTATACTGACAAGAGAAGAGCCAGGATTGTAGCAAAGCGCATTGAACCACGGCCATTTTACCACTCTCAGTCTTTTTTTTTTTCGTGCATCCCGTAGTCCAGGGAATCAGCTATCGAAGGGTCCTTCCTTCACTTTCCGCTATTCTCGCTATGCCAGCCATGCGTGCGCGGTGCATCCGCCATTGATCGCAAGCCTGAGTCATCAACAGCCCACATTGCTTCCTTCCAGCCAACTGTGCACTGACTCCCCGTAAAACGTTCTTTCTCGGGTTTATGTGTTTAAGTACTTCGAAGGCCGCGCTCCCTCGACGTCTGTATCTTAACAGCGACCTATGGGACACCGGCCATCATCCTGCCAAGATAGCGCAGTGCCTTCGAAGTGCGAAGTCGCATGACGCAGTTAAGGCAGGGGACGACGGCAGAGAGGGTGAATGCTTGTTGTGAGGAGTCTTCTCTTCTGTGGTCTCTTTCGCGATAGCGACCCTGGGTCGTTCCCAGTAAATAGTGCATGGCGAGGCGCCTGCGCCGCCGAGGCCAATTGCCCCACGTGGCACTTTCTGGTGGTTCCGTGCGCTATTTGGTAAGGTCGGCCATTTTCCGCTCGGCGCCGGTCGTCTGCTCTGTATCCTCCCTACTTTACGAGGAGGCGGCTGCGATGTCAGTTACGGCGATGGTCAGGCATGTAAATGATGGCCGCCGCTGTCCACGTCACCCCCGTGTGCATGCCAGCTCGGGGAAGCACCTCGCTGCCACTTACGCTCCATGGCCGCACTAGTTCTGGAGATCATGATAAGGCAGAAAAGAAGCCCGCTAAAGAAACGAGGCTAAAGATGATTAAAAAAAGAAAAAGAAATTAAAAAAAAACGTGCTTCGGGGGGGGGGGGGGGATCCATACCCTTGTTTTTTTGTGTCCCGGCCTGTTTTTTTTTTTTCTGTGAGCTTCTCGTTCTGTTTCTTTTTCCCCCTAGAGAGTGTGCCCGATCAGCAAACGACCTTCGTCAGCGCACTGTTACAGTTTGGCAGAAAGTTACTGCTCCATGTACTCACAGAGACTCTACACGGAAGTTCACATGGAGGCTTGTGCTCTCGATCGAGGGATGGTTTGAATCTTTGTTCTCTGTAAAGAAACAACGTCACTATTTCGTCCAATCGTGCTTATGTTATCTCGTTCTTCCTATAATTTGTTTTCACTTATTCCCAATTCGCGTCGCATACAAGGCGCTTCAGCGGTAGGACTTTGTCTCGAGTTACTAGCTTCACTCGCCGTTTCCGTCTTTCGGTTTGCATAGGTTTGCGCAATAGGTATTGTTCATTTCTCATATAACTCAATACCACTATGTTCTGCGACTCTGCTGCGTCATGTATATTAGCGGCACAGACACTGGTGAATTGCTCCTCGGACCGGTTACAGAACTGGTCTTCGTCTGCAAGGACGCCACCGGCTAGTTATCGGCCTATTTTAAGAAGCGCTTTTTAATCGCGCGCATGTATTATTCTCGCCAGCAGAACCTAACCTAAACGTCCGCGGAAAACACGAAAAAAACCTTCAGGTTAAGGTGGACGAAATTTCTACAAGTATTTCCGATGAATAAGATGCATGTGGCCTGCTGAGTTTGCGCCATTGAGCTTTAAGGAAAATCGGTATGTGGCTTTCGGTGAAGATATTTTTTTTCTTCGAAAAGTGGTGAATTGCGGTACTACCTCTTGGGTCACATCTACGAGCAGTGAGTATCAGGAAAAATAAAGAAAGATAGAAGAAAAAGAAAAGGTGCAGAAGAAGCCCTTTATTAAGAGCACTTAAGCTGCACGAAGCAGTCCCGACCGAACTGCTTGCTGGGCTTTTTATAGCATGTTTAAAGCATGTTATACCACGTGACAAACATAAAGCAGGAAGTGGACGGGGAGAACAGCGCGAGCTGAAAACGCGAAGAAATCAGTTATCGCGAACGGCTGAACTCTTGCTCGCGGTAAACGAAGGAAGTCTATGTAACCCATATGTTTGCCGATTACGTAATATTTGGCGCTGATATTGGCAGGAATTATTATTATTATTTGGTTTGAGTCCATATAACACAAGGACACGAAGGAAATAGGGAGAGAGCAAGCTGACAACTGCCACCGAGAGGGGCACAACGCCTGCCTACTCTTTCAGGGGGAGGGAATAGAGGAATTTATTATATGAGAAAAGAAAAGAGGAGATGAAGAAATGACGGAGACACAGACAGAACAAAACAAAATACAAATAATGTCTATAAACGGGAGGCCAAGTCAGTGTCTTTAAGAAAATTTAGCAGGGCTCGATGGGCCTGGTCACGTCGGGAAGCGCACCCTCTTGGAAAGAGGCAATCGTCAAGGGTCGCACATTGCAGTCCAATAAGTCCATATTCCTTAATTAGCAATTCGCGCTGCTCAACGAATGCGGGACACTCTAAAACGAGATGTTCAAGTGTCTCACAGGAGCCACAAAACGTACACGACGGGCTGTCCACACGTCCTTGTCGGTATAGGCGTTCGCGCACCAACACAGACCCAAGCCTTAACTTATAGAACAGTGCTCTAGCACCACGGGGCAAACCTCGACCACGAACACGGGGAGGGAACGATCCGTCTGCAACACGCCGGTCTGGGTGCTGCTTTAGGAGGTGTGGGCGTATCAGAAGACGAGCGTTTTCAAGTATGCAGGAAATGTCAGGGCAGTCACATTCGTGGTGGGCACAACTTGAAGCGAGGCGATCAGCCTCTTCACTTCCAGAGATTCTCACGTGCGAGGGTATCCACTGGGCAATGAGGGACACTCCACAGCACTCCACAGGAAGTAATTTTGCCAGAAGTTTCTTGAATACTGCATAAAATTGGGGTATTGGCATCTTGTCTCAGTCTGCTGAGGGCAGCACGGGAGTCTGTAAGGATGACGACCTTCAATGCTTTTAACTCTTCATGTACGTACTTCAGAGCAACATCAATCGCGGCCATTTCTGCAGTTGTTGATGAGGTTAGATGTAGTATTTTAAACACCCGTCTGATGCCAGTCGAAGAGCAGAAGAAAGCTGCAGAAGCGCCTTGGGCGTCGCTGTGTATAGATGCGTCCGTGAGTACTTTAATATAGCCACCAAATTTTTCAAATAGGTGGGACTGGGCCAATTGAAATAGTGCCGAAACAGGCTGGCTAGACTTTTTGTGTATTTCTGGAATTGACAGATGAATGGGGAAGGAACATTTGTTGCGCTTCTTCGGAGTTGTGAATGAAATAGTGTCTCCCGAACTGCGAGTAATGTCCACAAACAATGTCGCCATTTTCCCCATCCGAGAGAACGGGCGCTGAATCAGCCGATTAATCAGTGCTTGGCCGTCTGATGCTCGGTGCAAACGCTCGATATGGTGTAGCGCTCTCTGGTCTGCTTGCAAGCTCAGGGGCAACTGGTGCGCTTCTGTGAGTAGTGGAACAGATTGCGCCTCACGAGGTAAGCCAAGCATGACTCGGAGGGCAACACGATGGTCCAGTTCCAATAGCGACATCACATTTGGCGGCACGTTCAAGACTGGCAAGGCGTACATCACGCCAGAGAGGACAGATGATTGGTATACCTGAAGTGCTGTCGTCTGGTCGCAGCCAGCGCCCCTAGCAGTCAAGGCGGCCACATACTTGAGCAGCGACCGAGATTTGCACCGCACAGAGGTAATGGCAGAGCGCCAAGAGAGGCGATCATCGATAATTACGCCCAGGTAGCGGTGGTGTTGTACCCATTGCACTGGTATCTCTCCGAGGTACAGCCGACTCATGCTTCGACGAGCCCGTTGCCTTGGATGATAAGCAATTGCCGCTGACTTAGCAGATGAAATCTGCAGACCAACTTCCTCCAAGTACTCTGAAGTTGCATTCAGAGCTCTCTGCAAGATTCCGCGAAGACGTGGACCGTGGCGCGAAGGACCGCTGATCCACAGTGCAATGTCATCAGCATAGATTGCTATGCATATCGGAAAGTCAGGTTCCTGAGGCAATCGGCTTGGAAGTCCAGCAAGTACGCTGTTGAAGAGATGCGGCGACAAGACGCTGCCTTGCACACCACACTTAACAGGGCGAGAATCGCTTGTTGCTCCTCCAACACGCACTTTCATGTGGCGCTCAGATAGAAAGTTATGCACGAAATGAAGCAGTCGACCCGAAATCCAAGCATTCATAAGGGCGATAATAATCGCCTTATGGGGAACCGAATCGAAAGCTTGCTGTATGTCCAGGAAGAGCATGTATGCGGAGTGCTTGTTTTCTCGAGCAGACTCTAGAGATGATACGAGGTCTGCTATGCTATCGAGGGCTGAACGGTGACGACGAAAGCCGCTCATGACATCAGGCAAGAAATTCAGCTCCTCTAGCCTGCCATCTAGATGAAACAGTACCATTCGTTCCATCAGCTTCATAACATTAGACGTTAGCAATATTGGCCGGTAAGACTTTAGGTGTTTTGCAGGGCGGCCGGGCTTTAAGACTGGTATCACCACAGATGATTTCCAATCATTGGGGATCAGAGACGTTCGCCACACTTCGTTATATGCGTCCAAGACAGTCTTGATGAAAGGCCTCATCGATGTTTCGTAACGCCTGGTACGTAACACCGTCTTCACCAGGGGCAGTGCGACGTTTGGAAAGGCTGAGCGCGTGATGAAGCTCCTCGAGAGTAAAGTCTGCTTCATCCATCTGGGAGGCTGGACCATAGCAGAACGTTGTGATGTTCTGACTTGTCAGAGGATTAAGATCATTGTTTGCGTTGTCACTTGACATAGGAGGTACGAAAAGGTCGGCAAATGCGTCCGCAAGAATTTTCGGAGTTCGGCCAGTCGTTATGCACAAAGCAGCAGTTGGATTCTTGCAGATATCAGGAGTGCGGAGAGCCTTCAGTATTCGCCAAACACTTCCAAAACAATTTGCCGTATGCAGCGAACTACACAGTGCTGCCCAGCTCTTTCGACAAAGTTGTTTTGTGTGCCGCCGTATGGCTGCGTCTAGGCGGTTATATACCGTCCAATCGGAGCTTCTTTTAGAGCGCTGCGCTCTCCTGTAAGCGCGGCGTCGACAGGCGCGTAGCCTCAAGAGCTTTAAATCAGGGTTTGGTTTATCTATTCCCCGCCGTCTTCCTTCAGTAGCTTGTTGAAGACACTCGCTCACCTGTTTAAACAACTTGTCGTGTGATGGGGCCTCTGAAATCAGCTGACGGAACTTTCTCCAGTTTGTCACTGTGTAGGCGGCTGTCTGGCGGCTAGGAGTATGTTCTGGAATCAACCAAATTGGTAGGTGATCTGAGCCCTATGGGTCAGATTCACATGACGAGGCCAGATACACATCGCTTGTTGATATCGCAAGGTCGATGGTGGACTGTTCCTTCCCTCTGCCCACAAATGTAGGTGAGCCGTCAATGAGTGTTCGTAAATCATGTCGAGCAATAAGCTCGTTGATCTCTATCCCACGCTGGTCTTGTGGACGAGAACATCAGCGAGGATGCTGAGCATTGAAGTCTCCGTACAGCACAAATGATGGGCCACACCGAGAGACTAAGAATTCTAATAAGGTGATGTCTGAAGATCGTGTCGGTCGATAATATATGCTTGCCACAGTCGTCGTGGTATCTCTGAGACTCACAGTAACAGCTGTACATTCAAATTCGGCATCGCAGATATCGTTTGTGTCAATAACTGCGAAATGTAGGTCAGCTCGGACGTATAACGATGCTTTTGAAGTATTTCGCGGATGCGTGGCGTCCGTGCACGTGAAGGACCCGCATGCCGGCACTGTGCATCGAGCGTTACTGTGGATGCCTACGTAACCCGGAAGTCTAAATTCTTCTTTTCTTACATTGGTTTCTTGAAGCGCTCTAACATCTGGTGGGGTGTTCATTGCGAGGAGCCGAAGGACTAGATCGGCATGCCGCGGTCGTAAAGACCTGACATTCCATTGCAGCACAGAGGGACGGGGCTTTCCACGAGCATTCATGTTGTTTCTAGTGAAGGCCGTCGAGCACAGGAACAAGAGCCTCAAGAAGTTGCTCTGCGGCTAATGCTGCTGGTGTCTGACGACCGGCAATCAGAGATCTAACGACGTTGACAAGCATCTTAAGCAGATTCTTAAGTTTTTCGTCATCGTTGACCGAGACTGCGGTAGGCACCCTATTTACTCAGTGTTCTACTGTAGACGACGCCTTAGATGGAGTTGGTTCCGAAGATTTCGGAGGCGTGATCTTGGCAGATACTGGTTCGGACGCTTTCGATGGAAGCGCCTGCCACGATATCGCAGAGAGACAGAAATTCCGTTTCCCACTTTCCTGCCGACGCGTGGTGTCCTTGATATTCTTCGTACGTGCAGGTACATCTTGAGTTTTGCCATTTGTAGCCACTGGACGGGCACTGCGGCTACTCAGCTTCTCTCCTGATGCCTTCTTCTTAGCTTTCTCTTTCAGAACCTTTTGTTTTTTCTTCAGTGTGGGGTATTTTTTGTCTGTTGCCAAGTGTTCACCGTTACAGTTCGGGCACCGAGATGTCAGACTGTCGCAAGAATTTGCGTCGTGATTTTGACCACATCTGGCACAAACCACAGCACTTGTGCAGAAACCCTGCACATGACCAAGTTTTAAACATTTGCGGCACTGTAAGGGTCTCGGTACGAAGGGCCGAACTGGGTATCGCACTAGTCCAGCCTTTATATGAATAGGTAGTTTTGCACAGTCGAAAAGACTCTTAACGCACTTTGACGAGCCGAGCCGTCGAGCGCTAATGATTTTGCATGGTGGCGTGCAAACGATCATACTTCTTAAGACGTCGTCTTGAAGTTCTAGGTCAACATCAGATATGACGCCAGCCTATTACATCCGCGCCCTGTGGTATGTAAGCCCGCGTGTTGACACCACAGAGTTGAGACAGGCCAAGTAGAGTTTGCACCGTCTTCTCATCTGTTGTGTCCACGGCAATAATATTTTTCCTTGGGTTCACTCGAACCTCTTGAATAAGACCCGGTGCCAGTTTGAAGGAAAAATCATGCAGTTTCTGTTTGGAGATGGCATTCAGGCTTACCATCACGTCGACCGGTACGAAGGCTACTGTCGTAGTCACGATGCTGTTGTATATGATGGTTGCTTCGCTTCATGACGATGTCGAAGACTTCCATCTTGAACGCCGATGCTTAGCTGGTATGAAGGCATCCGAGTCATCTGACCTGGCGTCAGACTCGGAATCGGCAGTTTCTGCTTCCACTGAGGAGCTGAGGCGCTTTCCTTGCGAAGGGAGGTCTGTCCCTGCCGCTAGACTGGTCCACCACCATCTCCTCCATAGCAGGCTTCGCATGGAGGGCCTCCCAGCAAAGCAGCAGTCTTGAAGGCCCGTACAAGCAGCGCTGGGTGTTGCTGATGCACGATTAAACATAAAAAATAGCAAAAACTTCAGCATCAAAAGGAACCACCATGGAATTGTTTCCATGAAGCACTCATTATCTCAGATGTTCACGGATTCAGAAATCTGCGTGCGTGTGATTTTGCATTTTTATTATTTTGATGTCACTTTTTTATAGCAGTATGTTTATGGTAGGGGTGGGCGAATATTCAAAATTTCAAATACGGATCGAATATTACACACTGACTATTCGTATTCGAAAATGAACTACTCAGTTTTTTGAATATGAAAACTAACCAAATATTTAGCAACAACGTACCGACTCGTTAAGTGGGCTTACTGTTCGCCGTCTGCTAAACAGCGCATTGAAACAAGGACGAACGTTTTTGAAGCAATGCAGAAACAAAAGCTATAATGCAAGCTGCGTTTTTGGATTCGTGAAGTAAGCCTACATGAAAACCTGGGATTCTCGCTTGTAGACTGTAATTTAGTGTTTCTTGCAGACTAGTCATGTAGCTGTTTTATCTTTTACAAGCAGTTATGTTTTTTCTTGTATCGGACCCTTTTGCATGTGTCTACGGCACTTAAGTCCCGCAGCCGCTTTTTGATTTGCTTAGATTTTGCAACTTTTGATCTTTTTTAGGAACCACTTATTAAGCGTTCTTGGAAAGCTACTTATACGGCAGCCGTTCACTCTCGAAAAGTCATGTTTGGAATCAGACTATAAAGATCTTGAGAGGTTATTTGAGCAGTTTTTTATTGACGATTGGTGATCTTGCATTTAAAACTTATGCTAATTGTCCGTTATAGTATGCTGTCTTTTTTTTTCTTTCACTAGTGACTAAAAGCGTGGTACCTAATTTTACCCAACTAAAGGCTCCTGCTCTAAATATGTGAATCGGCGTTTGGCTATTAGATTTTCGATTCGATATTCAGTACTTACTATTTGTATTCGAGTCGTATTCGAAAATTTTATATTTGCCGACCTCTAGTTTACGGAGCTTATCGGGGCGCCAATGCGACGATGCCGTTAACGTAGCTGAAGCGTCCCTCTAACGTCTATCGATGTGAAAGAAAAATAAACGTCTGAGATGACAATCAGACAAATATGAAGAGAAGGCGAGGAACGAGGATCCCTAATTGCTGTCGCATCACACGGTTTTGCGTTGCAAAGAACTGTAAGGGTTTTCTTGCGTCGTTCTTTGAAGACATTGTGGGGGGGATTAATGTACATAAATTATGTGGAAACAATTTTCCTCGTCTCTTCAAAATGTTCCAACGACAGGAGTGCTTATCGCACTCCGTCTTGCTCGTCTTGCCATTTGTTCCTAGGGACCACGTAATTCTAACACACTGTTCGACACAGTCCTTCGGGGAATGATATTCGACCAACTCAAAGGCAGATTTTGCAGTACCACGAACGTTTATACAGCATGTCGTTGAGCACTGGGCTTCACATGTGTATGTATACACCACAATGCCGACTTTTGGTGCGCATAGCATTGTCGTGTTAGCAGCAGTAGGCAGTTTCACGAACCTCGTTAGGGCGAACTTTGTTGGGAGGCAGACTCTGTAAAGTGACCGTGCGCGAGGACGCGCGCTTTACGCTCTCCCCGCTGCCTCCGGCGCTAATGCCCGCCTCGTGAACGGGGCTTCATCAGCGGCGACCGAAGCCAGAGGCTGCTGCTGCCCGGGCTAATTGCCGTGCCGCTGGCCCAGACACCATCTCGGTGCCCTTAGAAGGTATCAGTCTGCCAATGCGTCTTTGTCCGTTCCTCTCTTCCCCCCATTTCCTGCCTAAGAGGGTTGCTTAGTATAGCGGACACAAAGGAAGGGGCACGGCACGTGCTGTAGGCCCACAGATGAGCTTCCACTGAGTGCCATCTAGCGTATCGAGGGATCTATAGAGAGTCCGCGCGGCTCTGTTTCACAGTCACTCTATCATTGTGTCGCGTTTGACTGAAATCCCTCGTATGTCAGAAGATCCAGTTGCGGAAGTATGCGGAAGTCTGCTGACAGTATATACCGCACTATCTGTGACGTGCTAGCGCAGGTGAACTTGCTTCGCTTAGATAGACCGGTGCCAGGGGGGCAGTACATATTTATGCCGGTTGTCGTATGGGCGCTAGGTAAATATAAGCCCGTAGGCACGCGTGTGCTAAATAATAGTCACTTGAAATAAAGCTTTTGCGCAGACAGCTTATTTGGCTTAGAGTAAGATTTCGGCATACAGGCGGCCACGTGCGTTGCTCGGATGTGAGAGAGAATCGCGCGTTGCAAGTGGGCGGGCATTGTATGGAGTTGCCGGCATAGGCACTGGTAAATCTGCGCATAGGGAGTGATAGGCCTGCGCGCGTGTCTATGCAAAGGCTCGTGCAAGGGGTAATACCCGTGCCACACGGGCAAAGTAAAGTGCACATTGAGCGAGTGCACTTCAGCGCGCTGAGTGTCACTTTGGCGGCGCGCTGCTACACGAGAAATGAAACTGTTGTTTCAAATTGGTGGTCATGGCGATCGGGAGCCAGACGGGAAAGCATATATTGTTTAATACAAAAACGTGTGCACAAAAACAGTTTATTATTGTTAGAAGCAACATTTACAATCCACCTTTACAAGCGCCGGCAACGACGGCAACTTGAACAGCAACAGTCAAAACGTCTCGATCCGCCAAACAACTGCGCAGCCCGGCGCAGTCGTGTACAGCCCGAGAGCGAGAGTAGTCTTTTGCTGTTCTCATTGTTTTTTTTTGCGGTGTGGCACATTTCATTATATTGTAACGTTAGCAATTTAAAACAATGTTATTAAACATACTCCTGACTCTTCTTTCAATAATACGTTACTTATTTTTTACGCATTGCTAACGAGGCTACACACTTCGCCGCCGCGAAGTAAGTTCGCCGAACACACTCGCCGGCGAGTGCGCTCTGCAGTGAGTGTCACTAGCGTTCCCGTGTGGCAGCCTGCGAATGACACTAGCCACAAAGTGCACTCGCTCAAAGTGCACTTTACTTTGACCGTGTGGCACGGGTATAAGTGAGGGGCACACCTCCCGCATTAGCTGCCTCTTTCGAAAGGTCAGAACCTGCACAAGATTTCGTAAGCGCATTGATGACGAGAGCAATGTTTTTCTATTTGCTTATGTCTTCAATGTGTATAGGCCGGGAATGATTACTCTCACGGATTTAGACAGCCACAGCGTATGATAACTACAGCTGGTGTCTTTTTTTTTCTCACGGTTGAACGAAGAAACACTATTTAAGTATGCCACGTTACATGTATTCTAGAGATGTCTCCTTTGCTTGCAATAGACTACAGAGAATGAAGATTAGATATTGAACAAGCAATGCGTTGTTCATTCAGCAAAGCTCGTCACTGTCAACTGTGAACCGTTTGTCACTGGTGAACATTCGAGAGTGTGTACCGTGCGGTTCAATGTTTACTCACTTGAATCTTTCATGCTTGTTGCTCTGCCATTTTCCGCACGATAGCATTACCACTGCTGCTGCTACGGCTTCTGCTGGTGCTAGTGCTGCTGCTGGTGCTGGTTCAGATCATGCCTATACATGGCAGGAGTGTGGCAGAGAGAAAAGGCGATGCTACAAGCTCGTTTGGACCTTTTCACCGCATCGCATGTGCACAGTGCTCTCTGGCGCTCCCTGGGCGTCGTCACACCACCCTCTTGACGGCTGTAATTATCCGTGACTCCTCGAAAAAGCATTGTAGAAACCGTAGCGCTTTCCTTTCTACTAACGTGCAACAGTACAGAGGGGAAGTAGATAGAATGATAGAGAGGAGGTAGCGAGAGAAGGGACAGAGTGGGTACAACCGTCGTAGCCATGAAATCAATCAGTAACAGCCTTGGCACTCTTCGTTCGCAACTCGCATGCATGGAGGGAGGACGGCAGAGAGGAAAGGGGACGTGAGAAGGCGAGAAAACGCTCCTACTAGACACGACAGCGGTTGCGGAGAACCTGAATAAATTTAAGTCTGAGGTGCGGTACGGTACGTTTCTGCTATTTCTGAAGAATACACAACACGCAAATTTGTCAAGCGGACAACGGAAGCATGACGTGCAGACTCAAAGTTGCATTAAAACACCGTAGCGTCTAAGCGACATCGTTGCACCATAGCGTCTAGGCATCGCACTTCCACACTTCTCTGCCCACCGTGGTAGCTTTGCGGCTATGGCATTGCTCGAAGTCGCGGCTTCGATCCCGACCACGGCAGCCACATATCGACGGGGGCGAAATACAATAAAAAAGTCGCAGGTTTCGCCCGAAAGGCAAAGTATCAATTGCGATAGCAAATTAGTAGAAAGCTATACGGAGTGAAGATACTAGTTGTATCCGCTGCACAATCTTGGGCACATTCGCTTACTAACTCAATTAAGAAGCACGGTGTCACCGCGCACAAGCAAACATGTAGATATCACACTACATGACAGCACACAACCACAATCAAAACGCTGGAGTGAGCAAGCGCGGCGGCAACAGCGAGCGAATGTTCGTGTGGTCTATCGCTTCAAAGGGAACTGAGCGACGAAAGCACAGCACATACAAAGGTGAGAACCGTGTGGAGATCGCTTTAAAGATACGGTGTGCGCGACAGCCCGAAGTCGCGCAAAGTACAAGTACTCAGTTGCTAGCAGAGTAGAAGCAACCCTCCCTTCCTCCCGCGTTTCCTTCCCACTTTCCTCCTTTCGCGTGGGATATTGAGTCACCAGTTCCCCTTGCGCCCGGTCACAAAATACGCATTTGGTGCCGCAGCTAAACGTCGCCTCCCCTCCCTCCCATCTCCTCACGACCTTTCGCACGATGGAAAACATCGCGTTTGGTCCCCGCTGTGCGTTCACTCTCCGTGAAAGCGCGCGTCCCTCGCGCGCTTTCACGGAGAGTGAACGCACAGTGAACACACAGTGTGCGCTTTCACTCGCACATGCAGCACATGGCGCGTCGTGTCACCCATATTTATCAGCCTTAGACTTTATACGGAACCTCACGGCGACGGCAACGGCGACGCCGACGGCAGAAATCGACTTGAAGTGCCCATATAATTGCTATCGCAATAAAAACACCCGTGTAATTATATTTATATGCTCATTAACAGAATCCCATGGTCAAAATTAATCCGTGGTCTGCCACTACGGCGTGCCTCATAAACCGATTGTGTATTTTGGCACGTACAGCCCCCTAAATCAGTTAAAGTTTAACACTTCTGCCACGATGCGATGTGCTGTGTGAGGCAATGACAATACTAACCTTCGCAGAGGTTATGAACAATAACGCACAACAACGCCTCAAGGAAACACGTCTCTCTGTGTGTTCTGTGTACTACGCTAACAAACAGCTGTGGTGCCCGCAAGGTAACATTTACCATCAACGCAAGGTAACATTTACCATTGCACTAAATTCTGAAGAAACAAACATTCGCCGTCAGCATGCCCGCTAATTATCGTTAATCCGCCTTTTTCATGGCGGATCGGCGCAAGCGCCCTGCCGTAGCGGATTAGTCGCGAAACCTTTTTGAAGGGTCGCGCGCGCGGCCCGATCTGGGGATAGTCCTCCGAAAAAAAGAGAAGAAAAAGCACACGTGCCGTCTACGCGCGCTGAAACTCCACTGGTAGCTCGACGTCGGTGCGGTGCCGGAAACGTGTATATCGTATAAGATTGCAAGTCCGCTTTGAAACAGAAAGCGACCAGGGCTTCGTCAGTGGTCCGCGGACTGCACCATGAGCCGCCTTTTTTTGATGGCTAGCCAATTTAGCGAAAAATCCATTCGTTACACTTGGATTACACTTAAGATCATCACGTTTCTGACGAAGTATTCTTGCAGCGTCGGCCTTCACTTGGTGGGGGTGGCAGCGCGTGCCTGACTTCACGTACTCGTTTAATCAGCGGTAACAATGAATCGAATCGATACAAGACCGACAAGACGCTGAAGCAAACGATTGGCCGACTATTCAGTACAGTTTGTCGCTGAGGCCGTTTTTATCATACCAGAGCCCCTATTCTCGACACGCATGGCGACTGCGCGGCCACCATTATCTGCCATGTTGACTCTCTGATTGGCTATCGAGAGGTCACGGGTTTTAAAATTTGTGCCGGGAAACGGAAGTTTTGCATAGTGCAATTTTGCGTTTTCATCAAAGTGACGAAACGTGACGTAGAGTTGCAAATTTTATCGACCAATACTTTTTTCATGTCCTTCGCAGCTATATTACGACTTTAGCGCTCTAAAAAGAAAGTGGACGGTAGCAGCGCAGGTGTAGTGCATCTGCAATTTCGCGAAAATGTGGTGGCGGGTAAAGGAAGCAACCATGTCACCTTGTTGATTGTCTGAAGGAATATGTCCTGAGGTGCGTCACAAAAAGGGCCGTTTCGTACACGTCAATTTGACGTTGCATGACGTTGCGCTGGGCCGCCATTGCAGAGATTTTGCTGCCATAATTTGTGGTGCGACGAGCCGCGCAAATTATGTTAATGAGCGCTCATATTCATTAGCGGTCGAGAGGCATGCGTATCGCCGCATTTTCCCCGTCGTTTGGGGCCGTGAAAATAGTTTGTTTATAACGCGTGTTCATTCCATTTGCATCGCCCTCGGGAGTCGTTGGCATTTGTGTTTTGAACCATCATTCTTATTAAGAACACGTTTATTTGAAATAATATTGGTTGAAACTAGCAAACTTTCTGCGACTTCTTGCACTTTTCACTACTGAGTTTGTATCGTAATCGTAAAGTGCCTCGAGCCACCAGTCGTGCGGCAATTCTGCGTGTATTCGCGGGCTCCTTTCACGCTCGGAAAAACACATTTATGTGGCACGTATTGAGCAACAAAAAGCTGTATCGGGAGTTTTTCATGTTGCTCTACAATTTTCTCATTGACACGTTGATAATTAGGTCAGTACTTGTCGAGTTAGATAATTAATTACCATTATCTAATTAAATCTCAGCAACGAAAAAATTACTGGCGGCTTCTCCACTGCACTGGAAACAATACGTACTAGGTTTGCTCCGCGTGACGCCGTTCCTCTTTTTAAAAATCGTGCCGCGTGATAGCTGGGACACCCTGTATATATATATATATATATATATATATATATATATATATATATATATGCTGTGTTAACCCATCCATGCAGTGTTCTAATATAATAAAAATTATTTTTTGTATAATTCGTTTGATAAAGGCGAGTTTCGGATTTTCACTTCAATTAAGTGCAACTGCCGCGATTTTTGTGGGGAACGGGCCGCAGATAAGTGTTTTCTTCTTCTTTTTTTTGCGCACGTGTTCTCACCGCGCCATCGCGGTTAATATGTTCCAAACTACAGGACGGCGAGTATATTTTTTTTAATGTCGCTGACTATGCATAAATTGCGGGAGCTACGATACGAGAAATGTTCAACTCGGAACCAGCAGAGTGCGCGGTGGCCGATGCACCGCGAGACAAGCTCGCGCTAGCCCACCGACGACACCAACATTGGCTCGCAAAATAATTTCCGCTAAATAAAGTGATGCGTAACTTGGGAATTATATGAAAAGCGATGTCTATAGTCAAACGTTAAGCACCCACGAGAGATCCGATACTTGTCCAACTCAGCAGCAGAGCACGGCTACATAGGCGCTCGGTGAACCGGCTCAGCTGTGCAGACGTCGCAGTCGACAGCGCCGCGAATATCACCGTATATTTTCTTCTTTGTGTGAAATTATTGTGAGTATATGGTAAAGTGGCAACAACGGTAACAGAATATTGCAGCTGCTGCCTGTCGGTAGTTCGTTGCGAAGCGCCGTGAGCTTCATATAGCTTCGAAGGCAACTGGAAAAGGCCTATCGACGATGTCGGCGCCCCCGAGCGATCAACGGCGGTGAAGGCTTCCGGCAATATGACAGTATCTTTAGCAAGGTAGTGCATTGGGCGAGTTGGTGCATAGCTAAACGACTGAATTGTGGCGCAAGGAAAAAGAAGAAGGAAAAAAAAATCACCGCTCAAGCACTCCGTACAGATGGTTAACCAGCGAAGCTGAAACTTGCGGCCCTGGTGTTTAGCGGTGGGTTAATCCCGACGCTGTATTGAAGCATTTCTCAATTATTGGTTACATGTTTTTGTTTCTAGTGGAACGCAAGCGCCAATGGCAGGCGAATGCTGCTAACCACGACGCCGAGCTAACTCGAGATATCGAACGCATGCGACAACGGCGAGCAGAGGAGCCGGTGTTGCGGGCAGAGCAGGTACGACGCAGACAACGACGTCACTAACGGCGCTGCCAATGGCGGGCGCTTGGGTGCGACGTAGAGAACGACGTAACTGACGGTGCAGCCAATGGAGACGTTTAGCAAACATGGTACGAACGGTTTTTCGTTTCGCCTAGCCATATACAGCTTTCGCTGTAAAACCAAAAAGGAGACCGGATAGGGCGCCCAAATTTCAACTAGTTTTACTTCGAGAACATCAGCCAAATATATCTATTTCCCAAAAATGCGCACAAAGACATGGCGCAGCGGGTGACACAAGCTACCTCCCTGCGCTATCTAAAAACGAGCATTCACTTTTGTAGAGGAAAACAGAAGGCACACTGTATGATACAACTATCATCCTTCTTCCTTATGTGATGCGCCTCGAGCAATTCCCGTGCTAACACGTCTGTGCTTCCTGCTATCACGCGCGTGTCTGTCATCAAACCGTGGAGCACAGCCATGCGAGGCACAATGGAATGGCAGGTGTGAACACGTTTAATCGATAAAACATGCTCTCTTAGGCGGTCATTAACTCCGCGGCCTGTTTGGCCTATATACGACTTGCCACAGCTCAACGGAATTTCGTATACGATGCCCACCATGTAACGGAGTACCGGCTTACTGGCGTGCCCGAAAGCTTGGCCTTTTGGGAAGAAATGCGGGCGCAAATCTTAGACAACTTGTTAGGGGCCGAGAAAACCACCGGAACGTCATGCCTGTTAACAACTTTTTTTTTTGAAATTGTGGGCGATTTTGTGCATGTAAGGCAAAACTTGTGGTCTCTTCTTCTGCGTGGCCTCAGGCTGTCTGCTGCACCCTTCCTCTTTCTGGAGCAAAGATTAAGCCACATTGGTTACGACCACCGAAGGAAACCCGGCTGCAACCAACCTCGAAATCTGTTGCTGAAAACTGTCGTCCATTGTGTGCTCGCAAGACTTGTTTAAAGCAGACCTTAGACACTGTCGCGATAGCTCTTGTTTTTGAGTGCGCGGAATCATAAGGCACAAGTTCCTTACGGGCGCGGGGGCTGTACCTCCAGCACGGATGAGTAGTGTTTAGTAGCAGGTTAATGTCTACAAACTGCAACTGATTGTCAAGCGGAAGCGCATGCTTAAACCTTAAGCCTTTTCCATGCAGTCTGAAAACATATTACCTGATTCACATCGTCGACAAACAGTCAATGGGTTAGACGTCTTTAGAAGTACAAGAAAATCATCCACGTATCTAAATACCCTAGGGCATAAATTTGAGTCGAGGTTGCTAGCAAGTACTAGGTCAATGCATGAGAGAAATTTGTTACATAGCACAGGAGCTACACACCTCTACAAATATTAATGTTCGTTTTTAGATAGCGCAGTCAGATAGCTTGTGACACGTGCTGCGCCATGTCTTTGTGTGCATTTTTTGGAAATAGACATATTAGGGTGATGTGCTGGAAATTAAACTAGTTTAAAGTTTGGCGCTCTATCCTGTCTCCTTCTTGGTTTTTCTTTGTTCATTTTCTTGCGCCATAATTCAGTCGTTTAGCGATAAGACAGAGTGACCGCTCTGCTGTCGTTGATTGACCAAGGCCGGTATTTTGTAGCGATGTGTTATGCTTTATTTTATACTAGTCTTATGCTCCATCGCTCATGGCCGGCTGATCCCGTTGATAACGTGAGAGGTCGCTCTGACCACTGACCAAGCGCGAAAAGCGCGAAATACGCGAAAAGGCATTAGCATCGGAAAGGCATGGCTACAAAATACCGGACCAAGTCGCTGTGCTGCTGCCGCAGACATTGAGGACTCATCCACTGTCGTTTGCGAGCAAAACAGCCGTCTAATGGCGGCCCGCGAACGGCAAACGGCGCGCGGCGAGCTGCCGTGGACGCACCTGTACACACCGCGAGCCGGCTAGGACACGTACCGCTTCGCAGCGGTTTACGCACGCCGCCGCATAGCAGCCGGTTTTTCATTTCTGTACGAAATTAGGCAAGAATGTTTTCAAGGAATCTCATCAGTATGTATTTTGTAAACGCTAGCGGTCGTTTTGTAAAGCGCCATTCATCCGCAGCTGCGTAGAAGCGAAAGCTCTTAGAGAGGCCTAAGTCTTCGTCGCCACGGTGCTAGTAATTAGTGGTCGCTAATTAAAATGCGTGTATACGTGTATATTGTGGTTTTATATTAACAGGTACGTGTGCTGGTGAAGTGCCTACTAGCTCAGTGTATTGTTACAATCATTCTGTTGAGAGTTAATGCTTAATTTTGTAGACAAGAGGCGCTCCCACTGGCACCGTACTGGTGGTGAAAACGCCGTGGCTATATATCTCCAGCTAAGCAGATGTCGTTGCGTGGCCAGTACAAGCAGTGTTTGTGGTAGGTTTAGTTGTACGTGGGAGTATGTGATGTCGAGGTGCCAAATGCGTTGTCTCGTACTGTAAAATGAAAAAAAAGAAAGGATAATTTTTGAGGGGCTTTTGAGCGACATTTTTATTTATTTATTTGCGATACTGCCAGTCTCACTGAGACCAAAGCAGGTGGGCATTGTATAAGACAGTTTTCAAAGAGGGACAAACAGGTCATGCTACATGGTACAGTAAAGAAAAAAAAAGAGAAAAAAGCTTCCACCAAATGACGATGTGAAACCACCAATGACGATGTGAAATACAATACTTTCGGTTAGTATAACAATATCACTGAATAACAAATATAGTATTACTAGAATTTATATAAAAATTGCGAATATATGACCCTTGTAAGATTAGAAAAGTTATACAGCTAACAGATAAGAGAGCAGAAGTGAGCAGTTTGGGGCTTGAAATGGACAAATTCCACGCGTAGGAACAAGCATTATAGTGAATATGTGTGGGTGTGTTAAGTGGCGTCTTCCGTGTTTGATGTCTCTAGTAGGTTGATGAGTGATGAAAGTGACGGAGAGGAAACTATGTCTGAGTTGAGGAGATTCCATTCTTTGATCGCACGAGTGAAAACTTGAACGTGTCATTACGAACACTGTACTGGTTTAGTACAAATGGGTGCTTATTTCGCGATAGACAACATGTAGACAAAGTAACGTACTTGGCTCGGTCTATCTTATAACTGCCGTGCATTAGTTGGTAGATGAATTTTAAGCGGGCTTGTCTGGCCCTAACAGATAGTGTTTTAAGGCCTGCATCAGCTAAGAGGGGAGTCATAGGGCTTGTATTTGTTAAAGATGAATCTCACAGCTTTTCTTTGCACTTTTTCTAGTTTTGATATGTTAGTTGATGTGTGCGGAAACCAGATGATGTTAGCGTATTCTAAGACGGAGCGAACAAACGTTGTATAAGCTAATATTCTGGTGTGCTTCGGTGCAAGGCGCAAACATCGTCTAAGAAAAAAAAAAAGCTTGCGTAATGCGACTGAGGTAATATTATCACTATGTAGGTTCCATGAAAGGTCAGAAGTGAATGTCAAACCTAGGTATTTGTGGTTACTTACTTTATTCCGGCAAGTGCCACCGAGAGCGTAAGAAAATTCCGAGGGCTTCTTTTTTGTTGTAAAGGACATGCATACAGATTTAGTGGTGTTAATTGACATTTGCCGTTCTTTACACCAATTGGACACCAAGTCGAGTGCTCTGTTTATTAATAAGTGGTCTTCGTAACTGACAATTTCTTTATAAATAACACAATCATCAGCGAAGAGCTTAATGTCACATTCAATGTTAGCAGTAATGTCGTTAATAAATATCAAAAATAGCAATGGGCCCAACACTGATCCTTGGGGAACACCGGAGGCGACAGCTACAGACCTGGAAGGGGTTCTATCTAAAATAACAAGCTGTGTTCGATGCGAGAAAAGTTTTTTGTCCATGCAGTAATCTGACCATCGCCGATCGTAGCCTCTAGTTTTTCAACTAATTTAACATGGCTTACACAATCAAATGCTTTACTGAAGTCGACGAGGATAATGACTGTCTGGCTTCAGTTGTTTAGGTTGAGGGCAAGGTCGTTGACCACTTCGCTTAGTTGTGTGACTGTTGAGAGGCCATTTCTAAAGCCGTGTTGTTGAGGTATTAATATATGTTCTTGCTCGAGAAATATAGTGATGTGTTTGAAGATAATATGCTCCAATATTTTACAAGATGTGCTGGTAAGTGAGATTGGCAGTAGTTGGAAGGTTCGTTGATGTCGCCGGATTTATGTATAGGAATTATCTTCGCTTTTTTCCAGTCATCTGGTAGTTGTGCGGACGCGAGTGACTTGCGGTATATAATGTCAAGGTATTGGCTACACCATTCTGCGTATGCTTTTAAAAACTCATTCGGGATATTATCTGACCCATTAGCTTTTTTGATGTCGAAATTAAGCAACAGATTAAGAACTCCGGCATTAGTTATGATTAATGAATAGATTATTTTTGGCTGACAGGGTAGGGAGGGAAGTAAACCATTATCTGAAATGAAAACTGAAAAGGAAAAGTTGTTGAATGTGTTCGCTCGAGTCGTTTTATCTTCTAGAGACCGTTCAGGGGACACATCTGAACACGGGCGAAAGTATTTCCAAAAGCGGTGTGGATTGTGGGTAATGAAGTCGGGGAATGTTGTGCTGAAATAGTGATGATTTGCGTATTTTAACTTTCCTGTACAGTCAGCGAGAGCGGAGGTCAGTTTGTCTTTCAGAGATTGATTCGGCCCTTTTATTTTAATAGTATGTCTAAGTAGTTTTACTTTACGCTTCGCTTGAAGGACCTCGCGCGATATCCATGGGTTTTTCTTTCGTTGTTTGCAACGTTTCATCGGGATGAAGTTTGTTGTGCAGTGTAGCACGATTGACTTAAATTGATGCCACAAAGTGTTCACGTCACAACACGTTTCTGAAGCTGCTTGAAGAAAAGCATCAAACTCGTGTGCCATGTGAGTGAGAATACTGTCATGATCTGCTCTACGAAAATCAAGCACAGCATGCTCCAGATTCAGCTTCGTTATGTTGCCTTCTATCGATAGTTTACATTTAGGTATGTCGTGGTCCGATATACCACCGACTATAGCCATCTCAATTGCGTGAAGTGGGAAATGGTCACTTATCTGAGTATGAGATCAAGTATGCTATTCGTAGAGCCTTGTGAGCGAGTTGGCTAGTCGACTACCTGGTGAAGGTAGTCGACTCCAATAGACAAAGGCTCCAATAGACAAGTTGGAGCCTTTGAGCTTGTAGCCTTTTCGTAATATCTGAGTCTTTTGTCTAGTGTCGAGAAGCCTGAATATGACTGGTCTGGTTTTATTTCTTGAATATCTACCTAAACGGTGGATGCGCTCAATAACAATGGGTTCGAGACCAAGAGTAATCTTAATTATGCTGTCGTTTACAGCCGCTTCTAGGCTTTCATTTAGCATTAGATCCGTAAGTGCTGAGGACGTGGCTGAAGTTTAGTGCATGGTACTCCAGTTCAGGTCTGGTAAATTGAAGTCCCCCATGAGGATCACTCTGCTGGTACGAACGTGACACTGCATAAACTCCTGCAAGGCAAGCACGCCTTCGGGTCCACTAGTAGGGCTTCGATAGGCGCAACCAGCAAATATACTGGTGTCATTGTACAAGATTTTACAAAATACAGCCTCTGCATTGGAGACTTCAGGGAGTGGAACGAATGGAATATTATTATTAAGAAGCAGGGCCACGCCGCCACCACGAGACAGCCTATCTTTACGAATAACAGAGTAACCTGGTGGAGATATCTCGTGACTGAAGATATCTGGGGATAGCCAGGTTTCAGTGATAGCCATTATATCGGGATTGTGTTCTAGTAATAGTCCTTCCAGGAGTTCCACTTTGTTTACTATGCTTCTCGCGTTTATATTAAGCATTGTTAGGGTCTCAAGTTTATTTGTTAGGGTCTCTCGCTTGTTTGACTTCGGGTTGATGGACGATTTTTTTCTGTTTTCTTGTAGTGACACCCTCTCATTTTTTTCGTGATCCCAAACAAACACGCGATCATTAATGTAGAGCTTATCATTTGATAAGGAGACCTTTTCGTGTTTTTCCCGATTGGGTTTTGCACTATCCCAGAGTTTCTTTGTAGTCTCCCGCATTTCGCGGCTAAAATCCTCTCCAATAGACAAGTTGGAGCCTTTGAGCTTGTAGCCTTTTCGTAATATCTGAGTCCTTTGTCTAGTGTCGAGAAGCCTGAATATGACTGGTCTGGTTTTATTTTTTGAATATCTACCTAAACGGTGGATGCGCTCAATAACAATGGGTTCGAGACCAAGAGTATTCTTAATTATGCTGTCGTTTACAGCCGCTTCTAGGCTTTCACTGCTTTCTCCCTCTGTTTCCGGGAGGCCATATACTAGTAGGTTTGCTCGTCTGCTCCAATTTTCTAGGTCTTCAGCTCTTTCTTCGAGCCTTTGCAAGCGCACCTTCATGTCTGTTATCTCATTTTCAAAGAATGACACCAATGCCTCGATTGCTGTTAACAGGTCTAACTTTTGATCCATCTGAACGAGGCGTCCCTCTTTAATATCAGCGGCTATGTCCTTAAGTTGTTTGGCGATCTGGTTGATGTCAGGTCCCGGGTTAGATTCTACATCACCGCACAACAATAGTAGTTCTCTCAAATACAATGTGATGTCGATGCAGATCAATATACAACCGATCGAGTCAACGAAAAGGCGAGTCCGTGGGCACAGCAGCACTAGTAGAAACGGGTCGTTTGACCGAAAGCATAAACCATATCATCTTACCTGCACGACGAAGACGAAAGGGTTAGATGCCACCATCGCAACTGCGCTGCCGTGCCCAATGAAGCCGTAGTGCCGAGGGAGGCCTTTTATACATGTGCTGTGGTGAGGCGCTTGTTGGCCGCGCAGGTGCGCAGGCGCTGTCGAATGACGTATGCTGCTGCTCGATGGTGAACTGCGAAGACCATCTTGCACGTGCAAATCTTTGACCATGACAGCCTGCGCGCTAGTCTGGTTGGCCTGCGCGAAGCTGACGTGTTCCAGATGTCCGTGCGCACTCCAGCCACGGTACACTGCAGGACGAAGCAGAGCTGCACGACGAAGACGAAAGGGTTAGATGCCACCATCGCAACTGCGCTGCCGTGCCCAATCAATCTATCTATCGGTTTATGCAGTAACTACTATGTATAGTGATCTAAGCCTTTCCGAAATGCGGTATAATCGCGAATGCACCACAAATGCAGTAATCAAGAATGCATCAGAAACGCGATGGCCAAATACATGCAGAAATTTATCAAGCACTCATCACAAAAAACAAGAAAACATCACAATGGAACCACACTTTCTGGTAGTGTGATGAGAATAGTATAAAGCTATTCATCAGACTGTCAGCAAAATTTTTATAAGGGTTATTTTTACTGGGTAGGAAAACTGTTTTGCTTTATCAAGAAGGTTCAATGCCTACATTACAGTTTCTTAAGTGAAACGTCACATTTGCGACACGTTACGAAAGCAAATCGGGGCCATCAGCGCCATTTCGTAAGCGTCGCGTCTACGTAACGCCTCGAAGAAAATGGCGAAATGTCCAGAATAGAACCCCAGGCCGACAACGACGCCACCGACGAGCGCGAGTTGCACTGCGACGGGCTTTCTTGTCGAAATCAGTGTGCATGCCTACCATCCTTCTACCGAACGCCGGAGCGATCGGCCGTCGCAGCGACAACGCGATAGCCGCAGCGCCTTCGCTTGTATATATATATATATATATATATATATATATATATATAATTAATCGCGCTCAAAATGAGTCAAAACATGCCTCTGAAGTTGAAATGCACAAGCTTCGATCAACCCTCTCAAGCCAGGCACATGAAGTTTGAGCCAATGTTGATCCTGCTCAGCGAAGGTTATTCGGCCTGGTGCCGTCGAATTCGTGCACCAGCTTAAAAGTAAGCAGTTAGGACAAACGGATGTTGTAGTTCAGTTCTCGCATTAGCGATTTGAAATCAGCTACTCTTGACTTCACACGGCGCGCACACAATAAGCAGCAAGCGGTGACACAGCCCTGTATAAACATCTGTACGTCACCGTTAACGCTAGTAGGTTGGCGGTCTGTACGTGTTATGCTGGCACATTTCTTAATTCCAGAGGTGCGCTGTTTACCTCTGCGTCAAACTGGAAACAAGAGACGATGCATCTGGTTCAACAGCGTAAACAATCGCCTCGCTCATTTATACCAGCGCTCTCAGCAATGACATCCGTTTTCTCGTGAGAGAACGCGGCCTATAAAAGGGCGCTGATGCCAGCAACGTTTTCTCTAATATTAATTTATGGCGCGCACAATCTGCAAGTATGATGAATTTAAAGAAGTTGCGATTGTTTAAGTGGCGCGGCCGGTCATATTGACTCGTTTCATGGTGGAACAAGGCGGATCATATGCTAGGAAATGTATGTTTTTCTACGTTTTGACATTATATCATATTAGCGATGCACATTCTCCGCAATATTTCACGCTAACAACAATCTGTGGCTGTAGGTGTCTTGGTAAACAAGTGCACCGCTTTGGCAAATCCGACGCAGAAGGCTGCGCTCGAAGACTTCTTGATTATGCGAAATGTCTAAAGAATGTGTAAAAAGAACACAAAAAGCTAAGTGCAAGTGCATAACTCAGCGACAACAAACTCCAAGTCAGCCGCGTCGGGAGACGGAACTCGCGTGTCTTTATCGGCCATATAGCGCAACAGCGCGCTCAGGCCTGCTCTCCCAGTATAGTCGGTGAGCGCTACATGACTTCCATGAACGACATGCTGCCCCGGAGAAGCCATCAATAATTATTCCCGACCCACTAAACACACAACCAACGCGTAAGTAACATGGGCGCAGGTGGGCTAATCAACCGGCGAAAGCCCCGGCACCCATACAAAACGTTTCCAGCGGCGTGCGGCAGAGGGCAGCAGAGGAAAATGAAGAAAAATGAAGGCGGATTAAAGTAAACAGCACAGCAAGCTTCGCCTACTTCGATTCCCACAGTGGGTTCCCATAATTTTTTTTAATACACTCTTCTTCCACACCTGTTTTCTTAATCCCTCAAGATATTAAAGTGGCGCCTGAAATGAGTCGGAATGCATGTGGAAAAGCGGCTAGTAGCATTAATATTTTGTAAATATAGAAACTGGGACAAAGTACACCTGATGAGTGCTGTATGCTTACAATTGCGAGGCAGCCCCATTTTGTCCAGTTTTTGTGCCTAGTTTGGCTGTCTATTTGCGAGATTTCTGTCTGCAGGTTTAAATGTCTTGCAAACGTGGCAGAAGATAGCCCTAATATATTACTTACGCCGATATCAAGCCTGTCCTATTTTATCACATTTCTGGCCACTTGAGGCGAATGGAACAGTTCGCCGTCGTTTGGCGCTTTGGAAATGGTATTCATTAAAAAGTATTTTCCTTTTTTCCGATTTATTATTGTTAGGTTCTCGACCCACTTATCTTTTAGCACAAACATCAGACCACGAACGGTAAGGAACCACAGTAAATACCGTCAACATTCTTTACTTCGCCTCAGCGCATTAAGCCCGGCCCACATGGAGCGAACTTTCACGGCGAACTTCGCGTAGCCCGCACCAGCGTGGCGGATCGGCAGCGTGCCGCCGCCGTGCTGCACCCACATGCGGCGAAAAAGAGGCGGCTGCCACTGCCACCTCGACCTTAGAAAAAAAAAGGCACGTGTTGCCATCGCTTTTGGCTGAAAAAAGTACAGAAAAGACGAGCACGAAATGACACAGGACGCGCACAAGACAGCGCGCGTGCGTCCTGTGTCATTCTCGGCTTCCGCGCGCGTCATTACTGCGCTATTGTTTGCTCTCATAAGTTATGCACCATCTAGCCCAGCTTCACGTCGATCGCCGAAACTAAAAAAAAATGGGGGGGGGGAGTGGAGAGAGAAAGGTAGCCTCAAGCAAACCAAAACAAATTATAAAAACGCTTGTTTGCGAATAACCAATGAAACAGTGAATCGGAACCAAAAAGCGCATGTCAACAAGAAGTGGTGATTATTGTTGGCTTACCTTCAGGGTCACTACCAATCTCCGCGTCAACTTCCTGCGACACAACGTTTTTTTTCCGAGAGATCTTGTATTCAGGGTGGCTACAATCCCATAATATTGGTCGCGCCTGGGCGTCTATGATCAGCCGATGGTTGTACGCGATTCGCGCAGCTTTTGTCTCCATGTTCTTTGGTTGGCTAGCCGAGTCAAATGCGGCGGCCGGAAGTCGGACGCGACTGCGCCTTGATTGGTCCACGCCACTCGCCGCTTCCGGCGAGCGGTGGATCGCCAGCGAACAATATCTAGCCCGCTTTGTTCGTGGGCGAACAGCCGCCGGCCGCCGGGTGGACGCCGCGCGCGGCCGTTCGCCAGTTCTTCGCAAGAAAATCGCTCCATGTGGGTAGGGCTTTATATCCGTTTCACACGGGCGTTTGGAAGGCCTTCCGACCTTTAGTCCGTTAACTTAAAAGTCAAGTTCAAGCTGCAACACGGGCGGTTTCGAAGGCCACCGAGTCAATAGTCTCTCTAGCCAACGGAGCAACCTACAACTCTATCAAAACCCCGATGGCCTTTAAGCAACGCAAGCGGAAACAGACCTAACATGCTCTCTCGTTCACAGTATGCTCTTACTCACGATAAGGAAGAAAAATTCAAACCAAAATGCTCTAAAATATGTATAAACAATGTATAAACAATATAGTGAAGTGTAAACAAAAATATAATAACATTTTGTGCTTTTAAGTGGATTTAATATTATTTAACTTGGTGACATGAAAACGAAAATAAAGATCCGCAGCGATATACAACATCTGCGAGATACGCCTGAATCACTCAACGGCCTTTCAAAAGTGCCGTGTAGCAGTGCCACAACCCCTTTGAGTCGACAGAGATGTGGCGTTTCGAAGGCCGTTGACTGGAAAGCCTTGCAAGTGTGCCCGTGTGACACGGGTATTAGAAGAGAGAGAGAGAGAGAGAGAGAGAGCAAGCGAGAGAGGAAAGGCAGGGAGGTTAACCAGAAGTCAGTTTCCGGTTAGCTACCCTACACTGGGGAGGGGAATAAAGGGGTTGGAGAGAGTGCAAAGAGAGAGAGAGAGAGAGAGAGAGCGAAAAAAACACAAGAAAGACACAGGCATAGGTAACAAAGGAGGCGTTCCAATCACAGACGTTCACACAGGCCAGTGGACTTCAGGAACCGCAGTAGCGCTTGCACGGCCTTCTGATGCGATGTTGAGTCGCGTCGATGTTGCAGAATTCTTCCGATATTAGGTTGGTCGTCTAACTGGTTCAGCACGACGGAGAGCGATTGTCTCTGCACACTGTATTGTGGGCACTGACAAAGAACATGAACAATCGTTTCCGCGTCTCCACAATTGTCACATGCTGCACTGTTGGCCATCCCTATGCGGAAGGCGTAGGCATTGGTGAACGCGACGCCCAACCATAGCCTACACAGAAGCGTCGCATCTCTTCGGGGAAGTCTTGTTGGAAGTCGAACGCTTAAGGTTCGATCCAAGGTGTGTAATCGGGCTTCCATAAAATGTGGTTTATTCCAGTCTGATGAAGTGCATTGGCGTGCAAGTGCAGCATCTGTCCTAGACTCTCTGTCCTTGCAGCATCTGTCCTAGACAGCGGGATCGATAGGCGGTTGTCTTGTTCATGAGCTGAACGAGCAGCTTGATCGGCACGTGCATTGCCAATAATTCCACAGTGACTTGGCAGCCACTGAAAGATTATTTCGTGTCCTTTCTCAGTCAGGTGGTGTATGGCCTCTGTGATTTCCAAAACCAGTTGCTTCTGTGGACCGCGCCGTAAGGCTGACAGTAAACTCTGCAGTGCCGTCTTCGAGTCGCAGAAAACGGTCCATTTGTGTGCTGGTTCATCATTAATAAAATGTAGCGCGACTCGAAGCGCTGCGAGTTCTGCGGCCGTTGACGTGGTCAAGTGAGATTTTCTCATCTTGATAGTGGTGGCTTTTTCTGGAATAACGACAGCGGCCGTAAAGCTGTTCTGCAAGACGGAACCGTCGGTGTATATGTGGGTGTATTTCCGGTACTTTTCATATAATAGGAGTAAGGTAAGCTGTTTAAGAGCCGGCGATGACATATCTATTTTTTTCCGGACGCCAGGTACTGCCAGGTTGATCGTTGGCTGAATGAGGCACCAAGGAGGAGTGGAAGGTCTAGCGGCAGGTGTGAAGCAAGATGGTATAGCCTCACGATGTGCGGATACCATTCGGCAGAACGAGGCGTGTGGTCTCTCCGCAGGTAGAGAGGCTAGATGGTGGCAAGGAGTCCGTGCAAGGTGCCTTACGTGCATTCTTAATACTTCAACTGCGATGTGGGTCTTTATGAGGTGGTCTCTGGCGATTGCAATAGTTGCCGCCGTTGACGCACTTCGAGGAAGACCTAGACAAATCCGGAGCGCCTGGGCCTGCACACTTTGTATGGTACGTAGGCTTGTTGTACTTGCGTTAGTCAACGCTGGCAAGCTGTACCGCAAGAAGCCGAGAAAAAGTACTCTATATAATCGAAGCATAGCACTTGTCGACATTCCCCAGGTCTTTCGAGCGAAGAATTTCAAAAGGTGACAGATGCCTGTCAACCGTTTTTTCATATGTAATACATGGGGGCTCCATCAGACGTCTCTGTCAATTATGACACCCAGGAATTTGTATGACCGTACAAATGGTATCATCTGCCCATTGATTAACACACTGTAGTGCGTAAAAGGCTTACGCGTAAATGCCACAAGTGCACATTTGTCAGATGAAATCTCCAGGCCTTGATTTCGGAGATAATGTGCAGTCTGAGTGGCAGCTTTTTGGAGCCTGGCGCGCAGCTGTAGGCGTGTCACTCCGGACGCCCAAACGCATATGTCGTCCGCGTACATTGATAATTTAACTGTGTTTGGAAGGTGATGAAAGAGACCAATCAGCGAAAGGTTAAACAACATAGGGCTCAGTACGCCACCTTGGGGGACGCCACAGTAGGTGTAATGCAAAGAAGTGCGGCCGTCCTCGGTGCTCGTGTAGCGAGCAAAAGCGTGTGTAGCGAGCAAAAGCGTGTAAATGTCTGTGCGCTTCTTTGTTCCGCGACGCCAAAGGGGCGTACGACAACGTTACACATGAATCCATCCTCGCTGCTCTCGAAGAGATAGGCCTCGGTGGTCGGATGTTCCGATGCATTCATAGCAATCTCCTATGCGATCTTTCTGTGTGAGCACCGATTTCATCGTATCGATTGGGCGATACGATGAAAGCTCCAACGGAGCCAGCCTTCAGTAGCGGAACTATGCGACTAGCCTTCCAGCTTGTGGGTAGTGTGCCAGTTCGCCAGGATTCATTATAGATTTCAAGAAGAACACTCCTCGCCCGCTCACCCAGATGGCACAGAGCTCTGTAAGAAATTCTGTCAGGTCCGGGTGACGACGTGTGTCTGCACAAAGCTAGCGCCGCCTTGAGTTCATGGATTGAAAATGGAAGATCCATACGGCGGTCACGTGGTGGCGGGAAGCTGATGAAACGTGATAAGTTGTTGGAAGCTGTGTGCTGCCCGGATAATCTGGCACAGAAGTCTTCTGCGACATCAATATCTGGTCGTTGTTGGAAGAGGGCGAGAGCCTTGAATGGAGACTGTTGTACGGGTGGCGTCCTGAGCCCTCGCACCGTCCTCCATAAGTGCGATAGGGGCTTGCGAGGGTCCAACGATTCACAGAAAGCAGTCCAGTGTTGTGACTCTAGCTTATCTAACCAGCGCTGAATCTTCTTTTGTAGTCGTCTAGCGGTTCGTAGATCGTCCATTGACTTCGTGCGTCTGTATCTACGTTCGGCACGTCGCCGTATAGCTCGAAGTCGCTCTAATTCTACGTCAAATTCAGTGAATTTCGAAGAGCACATTAGAGTACGTTTACTGTCTTGCACTGTGGTTTTGATTATGTCTTCCAAATTATGTAATAAATTACCTTGACATTGGTCTTCTATACCAGCCTAGAATTTGGGCCAGTCCACTCTTCGGATGGTATCACTTGACTTCGACGACAGCAGTCCTCTGATCTTGACATATGTGGGAACATGGTCACTCCCGTGCGTTTCAATGTCTGTAAACCATCCTGTACGCCTGACGAGACTTCGTGATACGAAGGCCAAGTCAAGACAGCTGCTGTATGTGGAGCCGCGTAAAAAAGTAGGACTGCCGTCATTTAAATCCCAGAGCTCGTTGTCGGAGGCGAATGATAACAAGGCTCTGCCTTTGGCGTTGATTTTCGTACTTCCCCAGATTGTATGATGAGCGTTGAAGTCCCCGATGATAATTCATGGATCAGGAGATGTTGACAGGATATCTCGTAATACTTTGGAGTCAAATTTATTTGATGGTGATAGGTACGCACCGACAACCGTGACGGTAAGTCTTTTCTTCTTTACTGTTAAGCATACGTATTGGTTATGTCATGAGGTGTCACAAGCTGAAGAATGTAAGTCAGGTCACGGCGAATAAACACCATAACCTTGCTTTTTTCACCACTAGTTTATGACATAAATGATTCATAGCCGGATAGCCTGATTGAATTCGATAAGTTCGGCTCGCGGATGATGATGATGGGAAACCTGTTGGCGTACATGAACCGTCGGAAATCGGCGATGCGCGATCGGAGTCCCCGGGCATTCCCCTGGAAGATTTCTGCTTTTCGGACCTCCTCCCGAAAATACAGTTGCTGGTGAGCCATGGTTTAACTCAAGGGCTGCCACCACCGGCCTTAGTGTGTGCAGTACTTGCAGTGCACTTTTGGCTGACGTTGTGTGCATGTTGTTCAGCAAGACGCGAATGGCATTCATTAAGGATCGCAGTAGCGATACCACTTGCTGGTCTGTATGTCGCACCTCATCCGATGGAGCAGCTTGCTGTACTGGATGAGGCACTTGCTGCTGTTTATCAATAGGTCGTTTACTTGGAAGCGGGGGCCATTCATCTGTAGAGAGACGTCTCGTAGTTTTCTGCCATCCCGTGTCAGCGTTTGCTGCGCTGGGAACGGCAGGTGACTTTGTTACTTGAAGAGGTAACGCATTTTTTGAAGCTGGCGCCGTCCTACGTGAGGACCGTCGGTGGCGGCGGCGTCTACGTCGCACTGTTTCAGCGGCCTCCTTGTGGGTGGAACGGTCCCTAACCATTTGTTTGAGCACAAAATATTCCTTCCTAATCTTGGGGCAGTCTTTGGAAGAAGCACTGTGAGCGCCTTGACAGTTAGGGCACTTCAAACAGTTGCATTACAGTTTTGTTCTGAGTGTGGGTCGGCGCATCGGGGACATGTGGCTGAATTCGTGCAAACGCCCTTCACATAGTCGATCCTCTGGCAGTTATAGCATTGCAGAGGTTTTGGAACAAATGGTCGAACCGGGTGGCGGAAGTGGCCAACCTTCACGTAGGAAGGAAGGCAATCATCCTTGAACGTTAATTTCACACCACGTGTCTTACCAAGATGGCCAACGTGCACAATAACGTTGCTCTCACTTGCTGGTTTTATGATCACTGGAAGGTCTGTGTCAGGGATCTCAATGTCAATGTCATAAATGACTCCTGTAATGATGGTACCATCTGCTGGGACAATGCATCGAACCCTTATGTTGCCCAGCTGCGTTATACGCTGCAGAGGGCTCAGCGCACTCGTGGTCATCACGTCGACGGCTAAGATGTTTTTCCGTGTGTTTATCCACACATCCTTGATCTCGTTTGGTACAGTGCTCTCAAGAAGCAAGGACAGTGCTTGCCTGTTGAGGAAGCGCAGATTGTCTGTAGAGTTCTCTGGCACAAACAGGACGGTATGAGGCCATCGTTGAGGTGCAGTTTTTACGGTGAACGAACTTGACACCGAAGATGCATTGACGATCCTTCGTTTGACTTTACGGTGCAAGACAGGTTCAAAGCCGTCTTGCGATGACTCCTCAGCAGATGCGGAGTACAGTTCAGTGTCGTCGCTGTCGCTAGATGTATTTCCGCGCTTCCTCGAAGCGATTCCCGTTGATGAACCGGAACCGGACGGGGCCTCGGGAGTTTGCACAGCCATCACAGCGAGATGTGGGGCGGCAGACCACACAAAACCAGTGAAAACTCCAGAAAAACAGAGAGACGGGCAGGTTGTGTTCCACAAAAGAAACACTTCGTTGTCGTCCATATGGGTATTAGAGAGACAAATAAGTAGCAATAGATGTAATGCCAAAGTAAACTTTTTAGTCTCTTTTCTAGCACCCATGGGTGAATTCCCATAACGTAGCATTATTTTCTTCCCGGTTCACCGCCAAGAAAGCCAAGGGGCGCATCCGATATAGTATTTCACGTTTGTAAAGATTCTTCTAGAATCCGTTGTACGTTATGTTGCACTTTGCTTTAATCTTCTTCCAAAATAACTCGGAAGCGACTACTCAAAATAATAATCTTAGTATGAAGACCGGTACATGAAGAACTGTACGGAAGTGGTTTATGCCATGCGCTTTCGAGAAATTTGACACTAAGTTGATCTAGACCTCTGTGTTTTCACAGTAAAGCAACTTTAAAGAGTGTTTATATAGTTCCTCGAGTGTGCATGAAAATGCAAGAGGTGGCAGCAACATGGTTATATGTACTACAAGTAGTTGCATCTTTATCTCTGCGTTTGGACAATGAAATGCAGTTTTTACCATAGCAAATATGTGGAGATGGTTACTTCCACAAACATGGAGATGTAGCTTTTAGCATCTAGCTGTGGTATTTGAATAGAGAAAAATGCCTTTCATTTTCGGAAAATACCAGTAGACAATAAAAACCAGCTTGACAATCGATTATGTCCCATAGCTGTTTTTCGGGTCGCGGAAAAATAGACTGGATGTGTAAATTAAACATGCGGTATTCTCAGCATGCATCGCCATGTCTGTGTGAAGAAATAAAGGAACACGTTTAACGTACGTATAAAGGAACGCGACTGTCCAATGCGTAATTCCTGCGATGGTGTGTGCACTGTCTGTGCGCAGCTACTACCTGTACCCAAACTTACAAAAAAAATGCAGAAATGGTCAAAGTACCCGGTAAGGCTTCTGTAACGTTGGAACACGCTACTTCATGTGTGAGATCACTAAGAATTGAAGCAAACAATCGTTGGTCCTTTAGTTTCCCAACCTAAATACAGTCCTTCTAACAGTCTAATCTAATTCACAAATCTTATTTCCAGTATAAACAGAGTACACTAATTAAAAGGGTAACGTGGCACATGAGAACATAAAGTGCAAGCAGTTCCTCACAATAAACGAAGTCACATAATTAATGCTGCAGGTCTTCCTTCCTTCTTAACTTCGGACGCGACCACAACTTAGATTGATAATTAACTAAACAGCCGAGACCAAGAAGCTGCGGTGCGTTTCCGAACACGGAAAAGTTTCTTTAAACGCCAGTGACTGTACCATTAAAGGGCTGTGTCATTGCACGCTGGGTATTCCACGCAGCTGCAGCTAAATTCTCAACAATTCCTGCATGTTCACCATGAGTGAGGCCCACTCAACATTACCTAAAGTAAGGCTGTTTAAGTGCTATTATTTAAGCCGGAATTGCTTCATTGAAACAAAGAACATGGTTACAGAGGTGGGTGTAAACTATCCAGTGAAAGGAAATGTGGATCTGCTGGGGTTCCAAACGAAACTCAATAAAGAACCAACGAAATTAATTCACTGAGCACAGGACAGAAAAAAATAAGAGTCCCTTCCATATGGCACCACTGTAGTATGAACGCATGTCACCGCGATCGTGCGTGGCTGAAGTAGGCCAGAATTATTTTAGAACTACTACTAATCCCTCAAATACACTGTCCGTTAGGGTTACCATCCATACCCAATTTAGCGGGACAGTCCCGACTTTAGGGCAAACGTCGCGAGTCCCGACTTGACCTAGTCGGGATGGCTGAATGTCCCAAATTTTGCTCTTTTCCTACAGAACGACAATCAATACACCGGATTTCCTCTTTTTAATGCTTGGCAGCTCGTCTGCACATTCTTCTCCTTTGTACTTTTGTTGCATTGTCGTAAACTGATAGACGGTGTTGTTTCTGTCATGATTATGCGCCTGTTATAGGTCTGAACTACTCACTGTACCTGTATTGTATTGGTAGCCGTGTTATCTGGGCAACGATACTCCAACTTGTTTGTTGTAACTCGTGACACAGCACGACTAAAAATAATTGCACAACTTGTTTGACGGCGCTTGGTACTGACAGGGTCGGTCGTCACCAGCCGCCACCCTTCCCCTTCTCCACACCCTGCCACCTTTCACTCCCGCCCCTGCTTCGTCCACTCGAAGAGTTGGCAACAGTGCTGTCCGACTCATGTACTTCCATGTGTACTTCAGTTCAGGACTGCTTTGGCTGCAGCGCTCAGGGGGGTGCAACTGGGCAGTGAAAGGGCGCGTTGGTGGAAAGGAAAAATTATTCGCGAAAGAAGCGAGGTGCCGGACGACTTTCGCTGTAGTACAGTTATACTATATCAGGTGTTTTTAGATAGCTGCACTGAATTAAAAAAAGTTCTGATGGCAGATAGCACCATTGCTTCTAATTATAACCAATTCTAACCATTCAGCCAAATTGCTCGATGAGACCGTCATTCCTATTAATTCTACGAGAAATCAAAATGATTAGTTGGATAATTAGCATAATTGCTCTAATTATATTTATATAATTAATAATTATTACAAATATATAATTATAATTATGTTATATAATTAATATTATTATATTTCATAATTGCACCACATATTTGAATTTACGAGTCGTAGCCGGTGAGTTCGCAAAGCGTATTCACTTCGAACAAATTCTCAGAACTAATGCACTTCCGAGATAAAAATATTCAGAGTCCGACGAAATGCATTGGCGTTTCAGTTAATTTTGTGCTTCAATGCATAAAACAGCATTTTCTTAAAAAGTAAGTGGAACAACAGTGCATGTTTACTCAAGTTTGACGGCGCATATCTCGACACCAATGCCATCCTCAGAATTCGTTCCAAGTCGAGATACCTTGCAAACACACTTGTTACAACTCGTAGACTGAAACATGAGCGGTAAAGTCAATAATTGAAAAGTTAATTAGTGAAATTGTGTTAATTATTCAATGAAGCATTTTAATTTCTCGTAGAAGTAATGACTGCCTCATCGAGTAATTTAGCTCATGGGTTGGAATTGTGCGCTCTGCCACAGTCAATCTAAAATGAAAAAGGTTGGTGCAGCTAAAATGAAAAACGTCCTACATAATATTGCGTGCAATAAATTTATTATTATTATTATTATTATTATTATTATTATTATTATTATTATTATTATTATTATTATTATTATTATTATTATTATTGCTATTATTATTATATTCGCTGATTACAGAAAACAAGAACAGTGAGCATTGGTGGGAGGGTGCTCTTAGCAAAGCTTAATGACTTACGTTGCTTTAGAACGTGGGTTTACAATGAAATATTCATTAGAGACCTCGCCTGTGATAAGTACTTAAAATGTTTCGCAGATACACCCGCGTAGCACTCGTAACTTGTGTAAAAATACTTCCCTACGGGGGCCGACTGCGCTAGCGGATAGTTCGAGATTAGCATAAATGTGTGCTTTAATTTTGTTTCGAAGGCTATTTTCAAAAGCGGCACGTTCTTCTGAGACTGTATTCTTCTTCGTCTAGTCGCTTATTGTTCCTGGGTAGTCTTCATTTTCCTCCCCTTTGAAGTTTCCTCCTTCCGAGGTGCTTCTTTCAACTTCACTTAAGGAATGTGGATAATCTTCTTTTGTGTATACCTACGTGGTTACTATGCAATGTCTACCGCGTCTGGCCATGCATGCACTGTGTCATACACGTCCATACAAATATCGCTGCAGGCCTTTCGACATGCTCAATCTTATCATTTCTCGTGTTTTACGTGCGCGTTTAATTTTGTAATGTTAACGTGTGCATTTATCTGACGAAAACTATTTGCTTTTTACCTTTTTTTAACTGTTATTTTCTGAAATAAAAAAAAGTGCACTCCAGTTTGTCGGCCTGTTAATACAAAATAAACGCGTTCATATACACTTTCGATGTGATGTCGTGCTGAATTGGGAGTTGTGTGGTGCACTCGTTACTTTGACCATTTTAACAACAATTAAAGATAATTAGTCGTTAGCTTCCAAACAAAGTGCACGCTGAAGAAAATATGATGATAAATTTCTGCTTCGATCGTTGCTTAAAACAAGAAAGCGAGGGGGAGGGGGTGGGTCCGGGTCGCGGTTGGCCATTGCCCGGGTGCCGCTGACCCTATAGTGATGGCAGTGATTACGGACACAAAAGAGCAAACTTTAAACAGAATTATATTAGTGAGACAGGCTGAACTTTCACATTTAGGTATACAGGCGTGATATTACGTACTGAGGTTTGAGTTGCTGTAAAGCGGCTGGAAAAAGAAACCACAAAACACTTGAGTGATGAACAAGTGATGCTAACACGTGAGGAACGCATTGAAAACCTAAAAATGCGTTAAAAAAACCCCGCTTTGTCAGCGATAAACCGCCAATATAGAGCACTAACGAAAAAAGGTCTTTGTGAATTCGGCACCTGTTTCTTAAGCGCTTTCTATATAAAAACGACTTACAAAGCAGGGCCCAAATTGAGAAACCTTACGAGAGCAGGATCCGTCCAAGACGCCAATATATGATCGCATCTGAGACGGGTCGTTTCGGAGCGCTCGCGCAGCACCACACACCACAAGAGCCGTGTATGGCAGCAACTATAATAAGTTTTATTGCAAGACTAAAGCGGCTATAACGTGGACATGCCGTGGTTGCTCAGTGGCTATGGTGTTGGGCTGCTGAGAACGAGGTCGCGGGATCGAATCCCGGCCACTGCGGCCGCTTTTCGATGGGAGCGAAAACACCCGTGTACTTAGATTTAGGTGCACGTTAAGGAACCCCAGGTGGTCCAAATTTCCCGAGTCCCCCACTATTGCGTGTCTCATAATCAGGTCGTGGTTTTGGCACGTACAACCCCATAAATTAATTTTTATAATGTGAACAATGAAACCTTATCAACGTTGCTTAATCCCTTATTGTACTCGCAACATAGCTTCAGTACGGCTGAGCACAACGTTCTAGCACCGTCGCAGATGTCAGGATTGAACACCGCTGTAGCGATCGTCACGTTATCCCATTGATCACTCTATACTGAGTGGCGGGCGCCGGAATGCCAGCCGATGGGCAGACGCTCTTGTGTACAATTATTATGGATACGGGCTTTTATGAAGCCGATAAGCGTAGCGATGTGGGCTTGTTGGTAAAACTTGACTAAAGGGGAGTTTAGCGCTGAAAAACACGAGGTCAAAAAAGGAGGCGCTGGGGACACGCAGGCGCTATCGACATGCAGAAGTGTGTAGCTTCTTCAACCGAGGCTTAATTACTTAAGCACTTTCAGCAAACGACGTCCCAGATGACGTTTTGTCCTCGTGTTTCTCAGCGCTAAACTCCTCTTTATAGGAAGCGACGCTTATAGAAAGCGACGGGAATGGTCGGGCAGCTAACAGGAGAGAAATAAATATTGACTGACAACCTGAACCTAGCTATGTTTATACGAACCGGCACCAAGATAAAAGCTAAAAAAATTATATTATATTTCCTAGTTTCCTAGGACCTTCGTGTTTCCGTGGCCTTATTACCTCCTTACGCTTTGCGGATTATCGGGTTGCCGAAGCCATGAACGGCAGTAGCAAAACTGGTATTATGAATACTGGCTTTTAGGAATCCGAAGGGCAACTTCGAAACCACCAATTGTTAAAAATCCAGACACCTTATGGCGTTTTGTCCGAATACAATGTGTGAAAAAAAATTGCGTAGCGTCAGTGCTATCATCGAAGAAAAACCATAAAAGTACTTTTGTACATTACGATTATGTCGCTACCAACACCTTACGCCAGCAGTCAAATCGAATATTTCGGTCACTGTAGTATTAGTTTTGCATGCTCTATGGTTAAACACTGCGTCACCAGATGTCGCTAATAGCATTACTGCTGCCGTACTTCTGTCTGCGAACCCGGCATTCGGCAAAAGTTAAGTTTACGCACAAACTACAACTCTCTAGTGTTGTGCTTGGAATGGGGCACCTATATGAGGGACTTCATGTGACATTTGTTTTTGGAGCGCGAACGCCCAGAAACACTTTTTTTGTACGTCAACTGTGGAACTGATATCACAATGTTTTATTGTTTTTGTTAAATAATAAATCCTTCTATCAGTTTCACAGTTCTGAATGCACTTACAGTTGTACAGAAGAGTAAAGTCGCTATATAGTAAAAGTACCGCCATCTACTCTTCCCTCCGCCGCCTCCTCTCCTAAAGCACTTGTTTTTTTGTTTTTTGTTTTTTACTTTTTGCTTGCGAAAGCAAGTCGACGGTGGCGCCCCTAGTAAGTCCCCGTTGAAGCTTTCAGGCCGGGTGCGCGCCGCCGCAGGCGATTGCGGCTGCGCAGCGCGACTTTCAACATGGCTCTGAGGCAAAAAAAAAAAAAAAATACAGAAGTGAAAGCGCGCGCTATCATCGTACAATCGGAGATACAGGAGAGAGAGACGTGGCGTTGATCAAAGGATGGCGGTACTTTTCCTATATAGGAACTTTGCAGAAGGGAAGTAGCCGGTGCCGCCTAGAGGCACCATCTTAAGTACAGTAAAAAAAAGGGGGGAGGGGAGAGAAGGGGCCCGACCTAATAAGTGGTTTAATATGGTGCCCATGGGTCCATATAACACTTTAAGGAGATTCACCGATCCACGAAACCTCGATAAAATATTGTAAGGTGCAATAAAGTGTCGCGTTCGCGAAATCGCATTTGAACCTGAATATCTGTCGACAAAAGGGTTTCCCAGCTGCCTTAACGCTAGAAATGTTCAGGCCGCCAGCTGTTTAGCATGCTGACACGCAGCGCCCTGCCGGCATTCGAGTAACATGATCCGTTATATGTCGTCATGCATAGCCATTCGCTCTTCCAGGTGAGGAATAAAGTTCATTGCACACCGCAGTAACATAGACTGTCCAGATTAAGGCCGCCATTTAAGATGTGGATCAGTCAAGCCACCATTACTCCTGACGCTAAGCGGCTCTTCCTAGTCTATGAGCTGCGCTTCGAAACCACCAATTGTTAAAAAGCAAGGCACCACAAATAAAGTAGCTGGGCAGCCGTGGAGAGAGACACGTGATTATTACAGCCCCCAAACCGGCTGCTCGTCCCTAACGAAGCTAACTGTTTGGCCAAGTTATAGCACAAACGACAGCCTTCTTCTGAGAATCCCTTCGTTCTTCGTTCGTTTGTATAGTTCTTGGGGCGCCTCGATCATTTTCAAACACCGACCTTGCGCCAAAACCAATTACTGAGTTAGCAGGAACAAGACAAAAAAAAAAAAAAACGCTTACTGCACCCCGGGCCCATCGGGATCGGGGTTCGGGACGGGGCCTGCAAAGACAAAAACGTTCCCGAACGGGTGCGCTTTCCGGACAGTGTGGCCACGGAAGGAGCTCCACGCTGCCGAACTCTCCCACGCTGTGCACGTCGTCGCACCATTAGGGCGGGAAAGCAAAGCGCTATCGAATTACCATAACGGAGCACCGGTTCTCTCTTCTCGATCACTACACGTGGGCGGCTGGAAGTGTGGAGCGCACCTTTAACCAGAGCGCTTGCTCATTCTTTCTTTCTTCACTCCTCCTTCGCTCTTGTGTATACCGTTTCTTTATTTACTTACAGTCTGCCAGCCTCAAGGCCGAAATATACCACACCCTTTGCTGTCACGCGCACGCACAACGGAATCGCTACCGGCCTGTGCGTCGGTGCACTTAATGGGACCGTCTCGGCTGCCTGCCGTGGCCCTGCGCGCCATTAGAGACCAGAACAGCCGCGAACAAGAAGAGGAGAATTGTATGTGTGTGTTTGTGTATGGAGGTAGGGGATGAGACATGAGAATCGGCGGGAATAGAAATGTCCTCGGCAAAGAGAGAGGTATAATTTTTGCTGCTAGTTAGAGAACAACAAAGAATCAATGCTACAAAAATGAAATAGATGCGGTTACACATAGGAGAAGGGTGCAGTAGCGACGAAAAACACAACTGAAACTGAGCATAAAGATACACGAAAAAATAAAACCAGTATCCGAATAGTATTTGTTTTTATTTCCCACCTATTTCACACGGAGTGGTCATAACACGGATTTTAAGTGTGCGTTGTGTGAAGTTGTAGCTCGCTTGTCGCTCATTTATAAATTTCAGACAAACGCGCGCGTCCTTTTAATAGATTAAAGTCATACACAGGAACTCCAGAAAGTTGGCTCATGTTTGTCTGTTTTGCAACTACGTCGAAAGCTGCGTCGTTAATCACCACTGAATGATAAAAGACCCCGGCTTGAGCGACACCTTGGTTCGTTTAGCTCAGTTACTGCGAAGAACAACCATAGAAAGCCCTCGACTGATTGATAACTTGTGGGCCTTTCACAGCTAGCCGATGAAGAGACGCTCAAAAGTAAGAGAAATTTTGTGAATACGTTACACGATGAAGTCGCGTTTACCTTGCTTACCCTTTCTCAAGTAACCTCAACTATATGAGGTTTCCTACTAAACTTATGAGACATGGAGATGATACAAGCAATTGCCTTTGAAGCGGGCCATTGGCACGCGCCACGATGCAAATTCGTTTTTTTAGCATCCTCGCACACGTTAATTTTACCTAATTTTGTGCACCGTATCTAGGTTATTCAAAATATAAAGTTATCTTCATTCCATGCTTTCCCTTCCGCCGCACCCCTCAGTCTTCCAGCCGCGTCTTACCCTCGTATTCTCAAACGATCCACGATTCGAACCTTTTCCTCCATACGACCGAGTTGAACACAACCCCACCACTCGATTGAAGACACTACGCTTAAGAAAAATTTCCGGGGAACGTATGAAGCCCGGTAACCATTTCTGTCGGGGGGCGGCACTGCGCTTCGGCTGTGCCGCCGTGCTCTCTATACGAACGCTGCAATTATGCAGGACCCACGAAACATCCATTGCAGTGGAAAAGCTATATGACAAAAGCAATGGGAGTGGTTTTCTCTTAGAGGCTCGCGCAGGAGCACTGCGCACTGCTGTGCCTCGACGGTGCTATGACCCGATACCGGAAGTGCTGGCCGCGAAGTGCCGGGCGTGCGGAGAAAAGGACGCCCGGCACGTGGTCGTGGGCTGGAGGAGCCACACGCCTAGCCACACAGAGGGCACCACGTTGCCCCAAGCGCTGGGATTTTCCGTTGCCGCGGGAGCAACCGTTCGTGAAGAGACTGGTGGTACGCCGGACGCGCTCGCAATAGCAGTGTCCACCACGAAGAAAAAGCTTCATCAGTGGTGGAGGGTAACGAGCGGACGTCCATGAACTGAAGTTAGAGCCTGCAGTCAACAGTGACAATTTAATTTTTTTGTTTACAGTTTTGTTTGTTTCTTTTCTTTTGTGGCACTGTTATTTTATCGTTTTGACTTTGTTATAACGGCTAGAGCGCAGCACTAGCGCCCACCCGTTCTTAAGGGTGAAGCTACAATTACATCAAAATCAACATTGCGATCATTGAGTCGAGGTGGAGCGATAAGTGGAGGTGCGTTCTAGAATGCGCCGCTTAGTGTAGCGTCCACCGCAAATCAATAAAACCCGAGGCCTCAGGCAGGCAGACCACGTGCAGATTTGTCGCAGGATGGACACTTTAGGATTCGACCCGAACATGCTCCATGATTCATGCACCATTTCAACACGCCACGAATTGTTCTCGTCAAGGTATCTGCAATGTCGTTTCCGTTTATGTGAGGTCAGTAATGCGTAACTTTTTTTTCTAAATTATTTATTTTCTCTTTTTCTCTCTATTTTGCAATTTAGGGACATTTATATGGCTCGGAGGCGCTGGTATGAAACATAGTGCTGCCCGACCCGCTATAACTATTATCCATCAGTCATTCTACAGGCCCTGACAGAGGCTCTGGAGCGAGAGACGAAGCTGCCCCGGTAATGCCGTGACATTTAGCCGAAGCAACGTGTTGCCGGCACCCATCAGTGAGGTTACTACTGTCGTAGCTCCCCATTTCCGGGTTAAGACGAGATAATCAGAACCCCAGCTGCGTGGCGCCGCTAATTGCTTACATTCATTATTAACGCGCCGGGGCTCAGGAGTGCCCGGCCGCGAGTAACGTGCACGCGGAGGGGTCCTATTAAACGAGCTCGGGAATCTGGTGCACGGGATGGAGTAAACCAAGCAACAGTGCAAATCAAATTACGGCCATAAGGTTCTTTTTTTCTTCTTTTTTTTTGGGGGGGGGGGGGGATGTGTGTTTCTGTCTAACTCACACCTTTACACCACTCGAAATGGGTGTTTGTCAGGAAGAAACACCCTGATTGAGAGTGAAATTCACCTTGTAGCTTCGATAATGGTATGGTTTTGATGCAAAACTATACCGCCAGTGGAGAATAAGACAGGATTTAATTCATTGGGTACCAAAGAGGGCGAACCGCTAGGTGACACAACGGGGGTCATATTGCCATAGCCGACGATTCACCGGTTGGCAGGTACGGTTTGTTTAAACCGCTATTCATAAATTGAGCGACTGGCAATATGGTCTATATATGTTTCAAATGTTGTTAATGTTGACAGTGCTTGTCGATTACAGTACGGCGTAGGTTAGATTTCTAAAACGTTTTCTTGATAATTGTGGAACGCTTGCGCGCGCTTTCCTCCCTTGAAAATATCTCAACAAGAGGTGGTCGGCGCGCTGTAAGATGACGAAATGTTCAGTAATCTCTTTGATAGCGACATCAGTGAGCACTCAGGTGACGACAATGGCTCCTCTGGAGAGTATTCTGAATACGAAAGCTGCCCCGACGACAGGGCGGTGCTGCTCACGACATACCGTAATGTTTTGAGCTTTTTCATACAAAAATAAATCTTTGAATTTCACTTCGGTATCAGAACATAAAGCTGACGCTTCAGTTTGTGAATCAAAATTATTTTTTCAAATTCCTTGAGCATTTTTTAGTGTAGGCCATTACATAACAAACGCCGCATCGGAAGTTTGCGTTGCGCCCGTACACAGCAAATATAATCGATACGGAGGGCCCCGAGGCGAGCATAATATTTAGTAGCCAATGGGTTAACACATGGTCATCGCCAGAATTACAGAATAATATAGTTCACATCCGGCTGACCTCTCTACCTTCCGCGTAAATAAAATTTCTCTTTGTAAGCCCTGCATTTTCTGAATATGTTCTGAACAAATAAAGTAAATGGCAAAAATACTTTGCTACTACATGTGCACTAGCTGACACCACTGACATAAATCCTTCAATAACGAACTAGGATATACTGTCAGTAAATGCGTCGAAGATACGTAATTTTTTTTCATGGTGCTGCAGTCTACACTGCAAAAAGTCAAGATATAGTAGGATAATTCTTTGACTTGCAGAGTAAGGAGACCTTGATTTGCTGTACAATCAGTCAAGTCGCGTACTTTTCCTAATACGAATTCAGATACCTATTTAAACCACGTGTACACATTAATTATTGGCAGCGGGCTTTATAAAGATGAAAAAAAAACTATACCCAGTGCACACGGAAAGTGCCACGTTGAACATGCAGTACCCTTAGTGAAGTGGATTCGTGTAGCTTTACTAGAGTGTACTAAAGAATGGCAGAGTGGGTCCAGGGGAGGCCGTCGTTATTGCGTCGTTTTTGTCGGTCTTTCTCCGCTTTTTTTACATCACGTCAGTACAGAATAAAATTTGTCTTTTCCACGCTGCGTACCTTTCAGGACACTCGATATTCTACACGGTGTAGGCAGGACGATCTTCAATTCCGTTTAACGGTGCCGTTTGCACGATGTATACGCGTTAATTTAGTTTGTCTGGTAACTCGGAAGTATGAGTAAACCCCGTCGAAGCAACTATAAAGTTTCGGATCGAGTAGTGAAAGTGAATACAGCAGAGGGAAATTCCTATACAAGCTCTCGCTGTTCAGAGGCGCGAAAGTGAAGACAGACGCCTGGTGCGGGATCCGAATCTCCACCGCGTTGATCCACCCTTGGAAGCTACCAACGCCACGTGCGAGCTCCACTTTTAGGAGACATGCTTGCTGAGGAATCATGATCACGTCACCAAAGGTCAGCAGGTACTCTACACCTCGTGGAAAGCCGGTGCTTCAACCTGATGCGGTAACCCCGAAGCAGTGCCGAACCTTCGGGTTCATCAGTTCAGGCAGTCCACCCACGTGTACCCGGGTTACATACGCTTGGCATACGTAACCTGGAGCTCGCAATACCAACTAAGAGCAGGGTATTTCGCACTAGGCTGGTGTTACCTTATCATTGGTGATGCGTACTCCCATTTAGTGAAATTCGAGCGGGGAAAATAAAGTGGACGTTTCCGAAACGCGATCCACGCACTGGGTATAGGTTCACAGACGCGACATGCCTCTGGCTGGTGTGCACGGCCGCTCATTCAGGTGAAGGCGACGGTGGCGCCACCAACATTCCTCCACGCCAAGCCCGCTCTGGACCCACTCCCAGTATCTAGTACAATTTACAGCTGCACACTGCACACTATTGAAAGGAATCCACATCCGGTCAGCAGAGGCCTCAACATACCCACAGCTTATTGTGTGTGCTTTCTTTTCTTGTCATTACAGCACAGAGCTGACAAAAACAAGTCGCATACACAAGTGTGTACACCAAGTCTAAAGAGACTAAATTCATTAGCAGGGTCATCTTAGCATTAGTAACTACTTACAGTATTAGCACGCCCTACGAAACACATATAAACAGTTTCGAGAAGGGGGTCGACGGATGGAGTAGCGCACTGGGTAAGTGCCTCAGAAAAGTTGGCCAACTTTGACAAATATAAGTCCACCTATCGAAACGTTGGCCAGCTTTTTTGAGGCAATTTATCTCTGTTTATCGTATAGACCGTTCTGTGAGTTGAAATCCCAATCGTTCTGTGCCAGAACGGGAGAGTGCCACTAAACTAAAACGCAACTTGAACATGAGCCCTCGAATGAATGCGCATCTAATTTTTCGAAGTATACATCAGCACCATTTCCTGTGCATTTCGTATGCGTTCTACTGTTAAGTTAGTCAATCTGTTAGGCATCCTACTGCTAGCTTGTCCCTGTACTGGGATCAATGTGCCTATACTAGCGGCTTCTAATGACTTGTACCGTTGAGAAAATGCGGCCACTCAACCATGCCTGTGGAGGGTTAGCTACATGGGTCGGTCCGTGGGCATCGCGGCGCCATTGTGTTGTTCGAGAATTTTCTTGTCTGAAGGCGTAGGATCAGTTATTACGAAGAGCATCAGTGCAATACCTTTTTTTGTGTGTGAATACAAACCCTTGTGTTTTATGGCAGCGCAAGCATCGAGGCTTCGTTCTTAAAAGTGATTTTTTCTACGCAACCATAGATCTCGGTGGGACGGAACTTGACTGTGTCGCTTGTGGCTGGACGTCGCTTTCAGAAACGCCTACTGTTATTTTGTCAGCATCGCGGACAGTGCCTCGTGCAATTTTGGTGATTACGACGAGTCCATACATAACTAATCCTCATCTACTTCACTTTTTTTCATGGTGAAGGACAGACTCTGCATGCTGCTTTAATCCGATTGGAGGAAAGAGCGTTCACAGAGAAGGAGATATTGAGACCACGGACTTGACCATTATTATCCTCACTGAAAGCCACCAGACCTGCAGTGCTGCACTTTCTAAAGACAGACTATGCTCTGAGACTACCTATGATTACACGGTGAACGTTTTTGTGCATGAGTGCGCATTACGTTTTATCTCTTTCTTTTACCCCTTTCAATTTTTATTCCTGCTTCCCCTTCCCTCAGTGTAGGGTAGAAAACCACGTGCAACTTCAATAGCCTCTCTTCGATTTCTTTTCTGTTTCTTTTTTTCTCAATGATCAAACATAATGCGTCCCTCCACTCAGCACCCAGACCAAGTAATTTGGTTGCACGAATCATAGGAAGTGCATGAAGTTCAGCGGGAGTCCGCAATTCACCTAGGTTCATCCAGGCAAAACGACAACGGGTGCAACGCTTGCGCAATGGCCATCGTTGAATGTTTTAGCACGGTTATGAGGCATACGTAGCAGCGCTGAGTGCGGTCTTTTGGCGTTCGCACGGCACAACGCTTAGCATTGTACTGACAGCATATGATGCGTGGTTCACATACGCACTTTACTTTCTCAACTGATAACAGAATGAAGCCTGCTGGCACCTCACTGCTTCCCTGCACAACAAACAGAAGTTCCCAGGTAGTTTCGATAACTTCTCGTCGCGCCTCTTCGAGCAGTGCATTGCGCAGGGCATTGTTTTTATTTGGTTCGACTTGATTGCAGCGTCGACACCTTCTCGCTGTATGTTCAGTGATCTTCTGTAAGTGCAAAGAAGTGACATTAAAAATTATTTGAACATGACCATGATATTATATACGGTGAGGTTGACAACAGAAAGAACACGACAAGAAAGGCTACAGAGGAGCTGCACCTCTCTTTTCGACCCCTACTCGAGATCACCCATCCCATAACGTTCACAAACAACAAAGGACCAGGAACAATTAATGTAGGTATGAGGTCTTACGCAGAAGGGAAAAACAAGATGTAAACTAATCATCACTGTTCAGACTGCAACACTTTGTAGTCTGTCTGCTCCCAGTGAGTATATGATGACAAATCCTAAGCCTAATAAACACACGTCCACCTTAGCGCTAGCCAGGAAATTCGCCGCGATATCTTCTGGCAGACACGCTCTTTATTTCGTTTTAATCACATCAGAAAATCTCTTTTCACGGGATATAAAATCATAAAAAAATATTCATTGGCTATCATATGTATTAAACAGTCCGACTTGAGGTCTCACGAAAGAAATGAAGATATAAATAAGTAAGTTAATAAATAAATAAATAAATGAATAAATAAATAAATAACCGTTGAATGGTAAATTGACGGAACGATACTCGTACCCGCATATTATTCTCGCATGTTGAAAGGCTCCATGAGTGAAGTAGCGAGTGTCATGATAGCAGTGTTCCATATTCTCAATGACAGGCAACTAGTGAGATGAAACGGCGCGAAAGAGCAGTCTGATCGCACGTGACATGCGACCTAATCGGGAAATGTCCGGACCACGGCCTCGCCTTTAGCAGTTACCGCCACCGTCGCCACCTATAAGCATTGTTTATGATCCGCTGTCTTCTCACACTACGTCGATATCATCCACCGCTTACAGGTGTTTGTTTCCTGCGTACGGCTACTTTTGCTATGCCGTGCTTCCTTTCTTACCACTTAATTTTGCTGCGTCCGCTTCGCATATACTGCAGGGCTCGCGCCTCTATGCTTTTGCGAAAGCATGGTATGGTTGTGCGCATGCACAAATATGGCGATTCATGTATTGTGGTCGCACTTTGCGAGCGCCCCGTCCTTCATATTTCCGGGGAGTAAATGCGCGACGAAAGTGGTGAACGCGAACGGAAAATACCACCTCGACCACTTCTTTTTAGTTCTCCCTCGGTTTTGCTTACGTCGTTCTTCAGACTCTCCTCAGACCTTCGTTGAAAATCAGGCCGCGACAATAGCACTAAGTGTAGCAGGGAATACAAAAAGAGCTTTAAAAAAAAGAAAGCGCAGGCGGCTGAAGTCAGTTGGGAGATAACATGTGTGGAAGGGTAAATACGCATGAGGCGAAAGTGTGGCAGTTTGCACCAGTCGGGCAGGCCGCGAGAAGTTAACTTTTATCGCGCGATCGAGTGAACAGCGGCGAGGGCGGTTTCGTTAAAATTAAATTTAATTCTGGGGTTTTACGTGCCAAAACCACAATATGATTATGAGGCACGCCGTATAGTGGCGGACACCGGATTAACCTCAACGACCTGGGGTTCCCGCAGGGGCGTCTGCGTCAGCAGGCGTTGGGTGTGTTGCGACACCACGTACCTGAGCACACGAGGGTTGCACCCTCCCGCGTCTAACCGTGCGCGGCTTAGCCGTGTCCGGGGAAAAGGGGATCCTGGGAGTTGAGCCGAAGCCGGGTGTTTGGACCTTTATGGCCCCTCAGCAAAGGCAACACACTCCTTTGGCCTCTGCTTCACGTAGACAGCACCCCCGGGCTGACCCACCCGGGGGAAATCGGTAGTCGCCTTTTCGTGTCCTTCTCTTCAATCTTCGTCTTTCTCTCTCACCTTCAATCTATCCTGTCTTCTTTTCTCTTATATTTACTTCCAGCATTCCTGGCGGCGAGGGTTAACCTTGTGTGTTATAACCACCCTTAGTCATACGTATTTGGTTATAGCGGGTACGTACAGCTGGCGTTTGTGGGACTTGTGTTTACAGGTCCTACATCGTCCCCTTGTTGGGTTCCATGGTGGGTGGCTGGCGTTCCTGCCGAAAGATTATTACTTTTGATGGTTTTTTCTTTCCCCGAATTACCCGATCGCCCCCTTAAGCGGGGGCGCACCGAAGACGTATTCAATTTTTTTTTGGCCCGCAAACTGAAAATTTCCCTCAATTCCACGTAATCCATTGTGAAAAACTCGAAAAGACGGTCAGAACGATCTCACCTTTTCTAGTTTCAAAATGCCTGACAGAGACAACAGGGGCCGGCTACAAAGCTACGAAATTGGCTAGCGGCGACCTCCTTCTTGAACTCCGAGATATCAAACAACATGAGAAACTGCAGAACCTCGTATCAATTGGAGACTTTCCTGTCATGCACTGTGACACCACACCGCACTATGAACACGAGTCGTGGTGTAGTTTCGGATGATGATTTGATGGAGCTAAGTGAGACAGAACTATTAGAGGGATGGAGTGACCAAAATGCCATCAATGTCAAAATAATCAAGAAGAGGCGTGACGGAAAAGAAATTCTCACCAAGAAACTCATTCTAACCTTCGGCTCAAGTGTGCTGCCTGAGATTATCGAGGCAGGTTACGTAAAGATCTGAGTCAGGCCGTATATCCCCAATCCCCTGCGATGTTCCAAATGCCAGTGATTTATCCATAGCTCACAGAGCTGTCGAGGTCGAACTACTTGTGCCAAATGCAGTGCTTCTGAACACACATCTGAGTCGTGCAATAATATTCCACATTGTGTAAACTGTGAAGGGGAGCACGCCGCATACTCGCGGTCCTACCAATCCTGGAAAAAAGAAAAAGAAATTGCCACAATTAAAGTGAAACAAAACATTTCGTTTAAAGAGGCACGTCGGCAGGTGTCCTACCTGCCCAAAACCAGCTTTGCCGAAGTGGTGCGCCAGGGGGCTGCGCCACAACGGCCTTCCGCAGCTGTCTGGCACACACGTAGTGAGCCGGCGGTGACGCCATCCGCCCCCTCGGCGGCAGCAGTTAGTGCTGCTCTGCCATGTCAGAATAAGGGGCCATCGACCTCCGGGCTGGTGGCCTCAAGGGTCTCGTACCTCAAGACGAGGACGAGGCCCTCACCGCGAACAAACCGCTCTCAAGAGCGGGTGTCCAACGCGCCGCAAGAGCCGATGGACACATCTTCTAGCCAGATGGCGCAGCCAGTGCCTAAAAAGCGGCGAGAAGCTCTCGACTGCTCCAAAAATGACAAAGCCCGCATCACAGGGCGCTCTGTAAGTAGTTAGTGTTTTTACACGAGACACACAGCACAAACATCGTCTACAACATGGACACAAAGATACTAGAGTGGAACGTCAGAGGACTACTTCGTAACCTCGCCGACATCACAGAACGCATACATAAATTGATCCAAAGGTGCTGTGTGTCCAAGAAACACACTTCAAGCCTACACAAACGAAACTGCGAAACCACTGGCAACGCTTGTGGGACGCCGAAGCAAATAATAAACTCCACTTCAGTAAACCACAGTTAGGTATGTGGCCCTGCGCAACGAAAACACGATGAACTGATGTTGTCTTCTGTCGTCTCAGAATAGGACACACATATGGTACTCACAATTTACTGTTGAGTGGTAACGAGCCTCCCACCTGTGGTCGATGTGGTGAGAGGCTGACCGTCCTCCATGTCCTCCTGGAGTGTCAGGAAGCCGAAACAGAGAGACGGAAACATTTTCTTCTTGCATACCGCTAGTGTGTCACGCTCCATCCCTCCATGTTTCTTGGTAAAGAACCACTTTTTACAACCAAAGCAGTCCTCGCTTTCTTGAACGATGTTGTCCTACATGTCACAAGCCCAATAAATTCGTAGCGCGTCCTCTCACCAGAGGATGCCGCTATGACAGTAGTTCAGTATAGCACCTGCCTCCAGGCCCTTGTGGTTCAAGGGCTCTGTTTAGGCAGTAGTGCATTTGCCAATTACTACACCTGAAATATCTTCACTATCATATCACTCTTTTTCAATGTATTATTTATTTTCATAGTACACGTCATTAATCATTGTCATAACCTTATCACATGTAGATTTTACGCACTTTACAGCGATTATATTTAGGCCCCTTTACAGCCACGCCTCATCCAATGTTTTATCCACGCTTCATAATTTACTATTCTTGTACCACTGACGCGCCACTATCATCGCCTTGGCGCTCTTTGGCCACATGTGGCCCTTGCGCCAATAAACCCCACTAATCATCATCATCCACCTGGGGTTCTTTAACTTGCTCCCATGACTCGATAGTAGTAGTAGCATAAACTTTATTTTGTCCGAGATGGAGTTTAGGCTCCATGACTCGGTACACGAGTTTTTTTTTTCTTTTTTTTTTTTAAACAGCGGAGCTGTTTAAGCCAGCCGTTATTCTGTTAGTCGTTAGTCTTGTCGGCAGTGCAGAAAGGGTCCAAGCGCAATCGCACATACTCCTGTTAACTGGCGAAGCTGAGCCTGGCGAAGTCTAGCTAAGCATGGTTGGGAATACTTAAGCTTAGTCATTCATCGATCACCAATCGATAACCAATCAATAGCTAATCAATAATCCATCAATAATCAATAAATTCCGGAAAATGGTGGGTATGACTTGGTAGTGCTTAGCCTAGCCCAAATACGTAGTCAGTACCTTGAAATAGCCAATCGATAGCCAATCAATAGCTGATCAATAATCTATCAGTAATAAATAAATTCCGCAAAATGCTGGGGATGACTTCGTAGTGCTTAGCCTAGCCCAAATACGTGGCCAATGCCTTGCGAGAGCCAATCGATAGCCAATCAATAGCTAATGGATAATCGATCAACAATCGAGAAATTCCGTAAAATGGTGGGTATCACTTGGTAGTGCTTTGCCTAGCCCAAAAGCCAGGACCAGCTAGGTGCCCATCAGCTCCGCTGTCTCTTTAGCATTGCGCCTCCAGTGCAAGCTACGCAAATTCTTGCTTTCTTTTTTTTCATTTTTTTTTTCATTTCATTTTTTTGCATTTTGTGCTTTCGTTCGCTCTGCTGTTACCACATTGACCATTCTTTCCAATGCCTCTCGCTATTTTGCCTGTCTCTGTGCACCATTCCCTGTCTTTCCTTATATTCTTCATGCATTCCCATTCTCTTGATTATGTCCTTATCACTATGCTACCTTTTGCAAACACCTTTATCGGTGCACCTTTATTTTTGATATTACAGAAACATCCACGCCATCTCTCCATCTCTTTGTTCTTGCTTCGTGTTCATGCCGAAACGCATTGGGACTGTTTTGCCAGAAACAGAAACAGAAACTCGGATGACCGGGAGTGGTGTCTGTATGTATACGATATGCAATACCCGCCGTGTTTCGTGCTGCATCGGGAAGGATCACAGCCAAAAAAAAAAAAAAAAAACTGCTGCTAGACGGTCGCCTTCATGTATTGACCTAGGGCAGAAAAGTCAAGCACGAAGATGAAGAAACCGAACGGAAGTGCTCGGATCGTGGCTATTGCTTCGAAACTTCTACATCGCCGGTGCGATGCTTTCAGTTTATTAGGCAGGTCCCCGTTACAAGAAACCCTAGAGGTGGCCGGGGATGGATTTTGACCTGGCGTATATTTTACCGTAACTTCCCTCTCCTGCATCTGCGGCATATCACTGTGATTGGATGAGGCTTTTACCCCTGAGAGAGATATGTCCGGAGACATAATTTATGTGGTAACCTTGGCTGCACTTGTTACTGTTCCTTGCCCGTTTTTTTTGTTCTTTTTTCGATCCATCCAATATTATTTGCCCTCTCCTCGTAGGCATGTCCAAATGTCACGGCTTCCTCCATTAAGACAATCAGATCACTGCTCTGAATCAGGGCCCATTAGGTGAGATCAAAATATAGAAATGCTCATGCGAGAAATCAAAGCAACGAAAAAGCTCGATATGTCAATGATAAAAAGAAATAGATGCAGATCGCGTGGAACCGGAACACAAAGATTGACGTAAAAATGAGAGGACTCGAATGTCTTAAATCGACAAGGCTCAACGTATCATTTTTGCTACGCTATGTAAGGATATACCTGAAAATTCTGATTTGGGCGCGGTAAACTGACCTCAAGGACGATAGTAACGCTTTTAATAAGCTGGAGCGAATTTTGAGTTGTTCAAATAGTTCAAGAAAACAAAAGCGAATTATTTATATTACTATTTCATTTTTACACAAGTAACTGTCCACAGTATGAAATAAAAGTCAGCAAGTTGTTATCATTGTCCTTGATATGGAATGACATTTGCGCGCTTTGTGGAGTTAATCAGCATGATCTAGACTTCATAGGTCAAATCGTATCATGGGAGGCTATCTTATCATAATTGAAGGACACCATGATAACACGTACAAAATGAGCTTTAGTCGGCATAAAAATGCATCAAATGAAGCTAACCGATTGATGGAGGTACGAGGAAAGAAAAAAAATGTCACAGTTTCGCCCTAAGGGCGAAACAATGAATGCGATAGCAACACAGCAATGTCATACGAAGTAAGGTGAGCGGCTTTGGTAGCAATATGAATTGTAGTAAACATGAGCTGATTAAGTAAGCAGGTGTGCTGCGGCGTAAGTAGACCGACATGAAGAGAGACTCGATGACCACGAGAAGGCGCGTGTGAAACGGTGGTGTTGATTAGAAGCCACACCTGACACACCTGTAGCGCTGCACTGCCGATCCGGGCAGCATTGCATGTGTAGCGTGCGTTAGAAAATGTGGCGCGACTATTACTAACTGAATGAACAAGCGTGGTGTGAGCGCGCACAAACAAACATGAATAGATCACACTGAATGACTGCAGACAACGACTGTCAAAACGTTGGCAGCGAGCGCATACGCCGCAGCGGGCGAAGGTACGTGCGGTCTATCGCTTCAACGGAAACTGAGCGGCAAATGCACGGCGCATAAAGGTCAGAGCCGCGTGGAGATAAGAGATGGTGCGGGCGAGCGACGAGCGCGGTTGTTGGCAGAGTAGAAGAGCGCCCCCCCCCCCCCCCCCGCGTTCCCTCCGGCGCTGGTTTCCCGCTTCCTTGCTTGCGCGTGGGTGATCGAGTGCGTTCGCTCTCCGTGATAGCGCGCGTACCCGCACGCTTCCGCTCGGGCATACGGCGCGCGGCGAAGATTGTATCTATAGGGAACCTCACGGCGACGGCGACGGCAGAAATCCGGTTGAAGTGTCCATATAATTGCTATTGCAATAAAAGTAACCCGCCGTGGTGACGTAGTGGCTTAGGTGTTGCGCTGCTAAGCCCGAGGTCGCGGGATCAAATCCTGACTGCGGGGGCCGCATTGCGATGAGGCGAAATGAAAAAACACCCGTGTACCCCTGCATTGGATGCACGTTAATGAACACCGGAAAGTCAAAATTAATCCGGAGTCTGTATTATGAGGCACTACGGCGTGCCTCATAATCATACTGTGGTCTTGGCACGTTAAACCCCAGATTAAAAAAAAAAGTAGCCTGCGATATTATACCCCTGACACACAGGCAAAAGTAAAGTCCTTTGCAGGAAACCGCTTTTGTTACTGCGAAGGATCCTTTGCCGAAAGGAGTTGCGCTGATGACACACGGCAGCACACCAACTTCTTTAGGTGGTTCCTCAAAGGTGGTTCCTCAAGAAAAAAAAGCGCTGCTTGCTAAAGTAGCAAGAGAGAAAACGTTTACAAGAAGCTGCGCATGTAGATTACATTTAGTGATTGTACAAGCTAAAAACATTTTTTCCCATTTTTGATGGCTTATAATGCGCTTATTCGGAATTCAGCATAGCGGCGCTAGCGACGTGGTGCGAGCGTTTGAGAGCATAGCTACACTAAATATTTACTGTTTGACAAGTCACCTCACCGCTAAAGATTAATACTTTTCCGAGGTAAAAAGATACTTACGGGGCACCGAAGTTATGTAACACGTTTTCTTCTATTAAAGAGTTGTGCACGCTGTATGCGAGAGTACACCTTTGCGCTCGAAAAGTAGATACCCGATCTTCTTTCCCGCAAAGGAACTTTGCCGGGAGGAAGATACTCCTTTGTAGTGTGTCACTGCGCTTGAACGCCTTTCCTGTAGATGTCACCTTACCTAAAGGACATTCGAGTGCCCGTGTGTCAGGGGTAATAATCTCGACAACGTATATGTACGTACGTTTATCCCGCTCTGTCGAAGTGCGGATGACTGAGCATTTCTAGCTTAAATTCAAGGCCCACATTTTCTCTAAAAAATTTGCCCAATTCCACCTCCTGTCAAGACACGACAACAAGATCTAAGAACTCGGGTGGTGAAGGAAATGGTTTAAAAAAAACAGATGGAAGCAAATAATTGTTCTCATTACTTTATTTATGTTCTCTAATTCGTGTGGGTACGTAAAGTCCGAGGTTCAATGGAAGCCAGTCTAACATTCGTTGGAAACCCGTAACGTTCTAAAGGCCAAAAATTGGGACGTGCCCCTCTACACAGGTCACAATAAAACCATAGCTCGATATTCTGAAAACATGGTTACCGCAGTAAGTAGAAGATAAACACACTTCGGCGCTCCGCTGCAAAGCGCAAGGTCACGGGATCAAATCCCGGCCGCGGCAGCCGCATTTAGATGAACTGAAATACAAAAGCACTCGTGTACTGCATGGGCATTGGGTGCACGTTAAAGAATCACAAATGGTCATAATTAATCCAGAGTCTCGTCCTACGGCGTGCCTCATAATCATATCGCGCTTTCGGCACAAAAACCCCATAATTAAAATAAAAGACAAACACCCACTGCACAGGACAAGCTCTGAATATAAGCTGACTTTACTGCACCAATGGTTACATGCATGAAGTGCACACTCGCATAAAAATCTGTGAATATACATGTGATATCTCCAGATTTCCCCGTCACGCACGGGCACCGTGCGTCCTCTAGTTCAAGTAATCAGTTATTTTTGCATGTAGTAAGCAAAAGGGCTTGTGTATCAAACTGCAATCTTCAGCCTTAAATACACCCAGTGCACTTATGTTGTACAACTTCGGCATGCATTGGCATTTTTCGCAATGGTCAGCAATGATGTCCAGACCCTACTACAGTCTGAACTTGTGCATGATGCTAGCTGAGCTTGTCATTAAGATACCTCCCGCTCAGCCGAGACGTCCTCTCCTTAAAGGCGAAGTTTTCTTGGCCTATTCTCACTGATTTGGCATGGCTGCTGTGTGCTGTTGGGCCGGATATATGCATTTGTGGATATATATACAAACGTTGTATGTGCGCCCGAATGAAAGCACCAGCCCGCGGGCTGATGCAATCTTTGTATGTTGACCAAGTATGTGCACCTTTTGTCCGAGTAAAAAAAAAAATTGCTTCCTACATATAACCTGACCCTATAATACGGGCTCACATACATCTATAAAGCACACCGGTCTGTTAATGGAATGGTGAATTAGATTTAACGCATTATTTGATTTACCTTATTTCCTTTGATTTAGTCACTCAGTATATGTCACTGTATGTATTATGTATGTGCCCGTTCTTAGCCAATTCTCCAGCATGGCTATGTCCCACTGTGACACAAGAGGCACATAATCCTTAAATGTTGTTTGATACCGTCGTATTTTCTGTGCATCTTACCTGCCATCACCATTTTACCCTCGACAAGCATCACACATCGCCTTCGTCATTGTAACATCGCTGCGTATACGTCGTCTCACACGGTGCATCCACCTGACTTGGAATTTGTATTTCGGCATAACTTGCAAGCGATGTAGTGCGTAAACATAAAAAAAATGCAAGACAATAAATTTGCGGCCTTTGTGGTGGATAAAAAGAAACATTCGATGAGATTACACATTGCATTGCATGAAAGTAAACAACATTGCAGTCATTGTCGTTAGTTGTAAAAGATTTATTAACCACCTCACTAGAAAACTGGGCTTCATAAAGATTGCAACATATGCGTTGGAACTTCCCATTTTACAGCTAAGCTGTTTATAGCTAGGGTTCCGTGCATTTTTGTTCTGCGTGTACAAAAACTCTGGTCCCGAATTTGATGCAAAATCATTGATTCTATGCCAAAGCTTATACGTCTTATCCCTAGGATATGCATTTTGAGCATATTAGTTATCAATAGGCATCATATTCAAGATCAGTAGACTCCCAGGTAGATAATAAAGCTTTCTCAAAGATATGCCGCTCTGCGACCCACGTCGGCCATATGTACGTTCGCACCACCTTCTCTTTGTCGGCGTTCCAAGTGCTTGCGTATCTAGTTTTATTTCCTTCCGCTCTGCCGTGGTGGCGGTGCTACGGTGGCTAGATGGGTAGGTGTGCGGGCCGGCGCCTCTGGAGCGTAGTTCACTGCTTCTCCGCGTCATGACGCAACATTGGCGCTGCGGTCAGTAGAACGGTTCCGCAGCGCGCGTCGTCTGCTACAGGGGGCTGGCGGACTGGCGGCGAGCAAAAAAAAAAAAAACCCGTATTGGAATAGTTGTATGTCGTCTGTTCGTGTCAGTTTCAAAGGTGAAGAGCTCCGCATCTCTCGTACTGTTTGTAAGTTCCTAAGCGATGTGGAATGTTCCAGGTCAGAAAAATGACCGGCGAGATTAGCGGCGGCGTTGCTCCACCAAAGAACACCAAGGAGACCTACTGCTTCGCTCCAAACTGCAAGTCGGGCTCTAAATTTGTGTGAAAGACAGCGGAATTGTTCCGCTGTCTGACAGCGGAAATGTTCACCCCGAGCTGCTCAGTAGCTTGCTCAGTATCGGTACGATGGCTAGATTGTATCGGCGACGTTAATGAGCAAGCGGTACACCGAAAAGCGTACGTCCATGAGCTCCTCGACGTAGGAAATTTGAAAGCCGCACATGAGGTGCTCAGCGCCTGCGACATCGAGCACCGCTGCGCTGCTACAGGAAAAAGAAAAGTGATTCTAGGCTGATATTCTATATAGCAGGCTATGTAGCAAGGAAGTTCCTGCAAAGAACCAAGTGCTCCGATTGCTCAGGGACATTACTGAATTCAACAGAATGAGTAGGTCAGGGCTGTTGCTCCCTTCTGAAGCACTAAAAAAACTGGTAGCATCGCTCGAAGACGCCTTCAAGCTGTGCTTTAGTTTAAATGAGTTACGAAGGAACAGTGTATCGCCGACTTTGCATCCTTTCTGCAGCTGAATCCCCCGAATTTGATCGGCTGTAAGCGGCACAAGAACGAGCTCACAAACGATGTTGTGAAGTTCTATTCAATTACACGCCTTTACTTTCTTGTCAAGGGCAATAACATGGCGCGCGAAAGCAACAGGGAGAAGAAGAATCACCTGAAGTGGAGGCGTGTGCTGTGAATAATGTTATTATGTGGTGGACCAACGTTGCGGCCTTGCTGGCGCTAGGCTATTTATGTTGGTGCGTCAAGTTATGAGAGCGTTTCTTGTATTTTAAATATATTCATGAATCTAGCCCAAGACATATTGCTTTATTTTATTGCAACCAAACAGTGAACCATATGCACTTACCAACACAATTCGTCTAGTAACAATTTAAATACCGCAAATGAGGCAGCAATAAACACCAATAGCTAGATTTCTCGAAATTGAAACTTTAGAACTCACTAAATATCACGTAAACACGTTTCCATATACCGTATAAAACCACTGCAGTTTTGTTTTATGCATGGAAAAAAATGCATCTACGTATTTAATGCAATGGGCTGGAGCGCTGCATTTGTACCAATAAATATATGTGACCCATCGCCAAGCTAGAAAATATACTTCAGCACATCGTGTCTTCTGAGTAGACGACAGTAACAAATTCCCCATTCTGGCTTTGCTTACTCTGCTCGAAACGCCATTGTATAACGCGTACTTCAAAGCTAGAGCAGAGGCAGCGATACTATCAAACACGCTGCTCGTCTACACAGCGCCGCCGACGTTGCGCGCAGCTCAGCCGTTCTACACTCTTAGCACGGTAACGTTTACTAAAGGGGTATATTCTCACAAATTTGTGCACCTATAAAAAAAGTTACATAGTAAGCTTTATTTAAGTAACCTTTATTGAAGGGTACACTCTCACCAACGTGTAACCTATAAAATAAAAGGCTACGTGTACCTATACTAAAAGTTACTATATAGTAACCTTTAGTATAGGTATGCGTAGCCTTTTTGTATGTAACCTTTCGTATAGGCATAGTCTTGCAAGGCTTCGCACGTGCGTCCTTCTGCGCCTGTACATGAATTTAGGACATTGATTCTTCGGCCAACCACCAAACTTCAACGCAATGCACTAGCGTAACTCACTGAACAGAACTTCATAAAAATTATCCTTCAAATGATCGGCCGAATTTCCACAACTTTCGGTTACCAACGTCAGGAGGATGCACTCTTCTGAAAATATAGGCATTTAAGGCACTTAGTCATAACTTCTCTGCTGCGTTATATTTGCGCTTTGGTCAAGGTTAAATCACTGCTATAACTCCGCAGGCAATTTACGACTAAGCGCGGTAAAAGCTTGTCATCGGAAAAAGGTATCCTTTCGACGTAGCTAACGAAAAGTTGTTGAAATTCGGCTGATCTTCCGAAATACACTTTTTCTGTAGCTGCTCAGTGAGTTACGCTAGTGCCCTGCAGTGAAGTTCAATGGATGGCTGAAGGAGCAATGCACAAAATTCATCTGCGTGCGCAGAAGGACGTGCGGGTGAAAACGTGCAAGACTGGATGCCTATACGAAAGATTACAGAAAAAAAGGTTCCTAAATATGGCCGCAGGGGTTATGCCCTAATTTCTTAGACATGACTCATTGTCTAAAACCAAAGATATTCAAGTTTTAAGTCAAAATGACATTTTATTGCTGTGAAAACTTCATAATGGCGACAGACAGCATTTGCGCGATACTCACCATTTGGGAAGAAAATTTTACTAATTAGCTTTTTCATTTCTTTGGGGACATCTAATTGCATATTGAAGGCAGCTAGTACTGAAAGCGTACCAATTTGCCATAATTGTGCCTGGCACTGCAATGAAGTGCGTTGCTGTTTCAGTTATTCTTTCTGTCCAACCTGCAGCAAAATTCTGTAAATATCTGAATTGGAACAGCAATGCATTTTATGGCATGTTCACAGTATGTGTTTTTGAGACTATTCTGTGGCAGAATGCTTCCAGCAACCGGATATGGCATGCTGATTGACCAGCTCTGCCGTTAACCACGATTGTTTATTTACATGCTAATCAGTCAAACATTGGCGCCATTCGTACTAATGATTATTATTGAAATTCTGTTGCGATTATAAAACTTGTTCAGCAGAAATCAACATTTCGTCTCAAATTATCTTTTTTTTAATATTCATGGACAGACTGGTTAACAACGTATAAACCTTTGCCACCTTGCTATTTTACAGCGCAGGTCATTTACACAAGGCAGCTTGCAGGAATTAGTATAGAATGCACAATGCATCAAGACAGTTGTACGTTTTGAAATAAGCTGGCACATAATTGGTAAGTTTGGATTAAATGTGCAATACACAAAATAATCTATGAAATACACAGCATGTTGCTTTTGTATACTGGTGAATGCATTGTATAAAGGTTCGTCCCCCACATTTTTCTTTGCTGCGGACCATGTTAAAAGTTTTTTGCAAAAAGTATCATGTCGTCATCACATGATAATGAGATTTCTAATAATTATATTTTGCACGAGTGGAAAGCACATCTGAACCGGCGGCACAATTCAGAATGAATACGCATTTCTGCATGCAACATTTCTTGTATCGAAAAAAAATATATCGGTATGACACGGCAGCACCCACATTTTGAAAATGTGGGTGCTGTGGGCTTCAGTGTGCGCCCGCTGTTAGTGGGTGTCGCGTTTCAGGAGAATATAAAACAAACGCGAATATAAGGTGCATTGATGCACAAGGGAAAAAAAAGAATATTACGTACAAATATATATTCAATCACCATAATGCATCTGCTTTTAGGTTTTGTGCAGGCACACAAGTCTATGTTTTATACCACAGCTTAAAATGCCTGTATCGGTAGCGGGGGGCTTTCCATCACATTGAAACGTGTAGTGATAATTCATGCCACAACATCGTTTGCCACAATATTCTCCGGTGTATGTTCACTGTTTCTGTGGCTTCCTTTTAGATTATAATGGCACGTATGCAGAAGAGATCAGTGACGAATGAATTGCTGCTGTCTCTCTTGAGCATACGCTCGTGCAAGATTTAATTTTTTTTACATTGCGAAACCGAAGAACCCTACTGGTATCAATAAAATATTAATCTAGTCCAACCAGCCTCATTCCCTCGGGCGCACAACATATCGTATAGGTTAGTCCCGGCTAAAAACACCACATCAGGATAGCAATACGACACAATAATAAGTAAACTTCCAATCCATACAGTAGGTCCCCTAAGCCACGAATAGCAACTCCTTTAGAAGTTACGATCTAAAGGTTACAAGACATTTGGCGTTGCAGTAACCTTTAAAATATACGCTTCGCCACATGTAACCTCTAGCCGCGACGGAAATTCACGAAAACACAAAGATCAAGTTTTTTTAGTCACCGAGTAACCTTTATGTTATACGTTACTTGCAATTATAGGTTACCATAAACGTTACCGTGCTAAGAGTGTACTGTCCGCAGCGCCACTTCTGCGTCATGATGCGGAGAAGTGGTGAACTACGCTCGGTCGGCACACCTACCCATCTAGCCACCGTAGCGGTGCCATCGAAACGCCACGCGTGTCTAGTTTCCTCCGGCTCCTCGAGGCGGCGGTCCGGTCGTGCACGAGAATATATATTAAAAAAACATAAAGACGAGTTGCGGTTCTCCATTTTGAATTTCACTTCTCTTCTGTCGTGGTAATGGCGAGGCCGCGTATAGTCCGGACTCCCGAGGACCTCCGATCAAGACAATAAATGTGCGTGTGTACCGGCCGTTACGATGACCTCCCATCAAGACAATAAATATGTTCGTACCTTTGTTCAAAATTTTATGTCTCCTCTGTCTCGTGTGCTAAACAGGTTCGCTGGTCATCCACCTTCACAGAGTGGAATTGCTCACGATTTTTTCGTTAAAACATTAGTTTTATTGTGTTCGGCGTATAGCGCCCCATTCTAGATTGTGCGTAGGTCATGGCGAAGCACTGACCCATTTGCTCTTTCGAATTTTACGTATGGGCCTTCAGCACTTGAGCGACGATTGAGCTTTTGTTTTTCCGGTTCGTTTTCGCGTTGGGTCCAATATCACCCTCTGCATTTTCTGCCGAAGTTCCCTTACTAGGGGGATACTTTTCCGTGCAGTGTTACTGAACCGCGAAATAAGGAGCGCCTTCCAAAGTAATCACGGCCTGGCATCGCGACCATGGCGGAATTTGGTAGGATTCAACAATGCGAGAAAAATAGTCAACGTGGCACTGTAATGGTGCATATCACCGGGAAATGGGAAGGTTGATAGCAATGACATAACAAAACAATGGGATGTATATAAACATAATACTGGGGCTGACGAGGAAGAGTAGTGTATGAAATATAACGTACATTGCAAAGAACAAAAAAAAAAACCAAGACATAAGTGCTTTAGCCTGGCGGCATCAATCCAGAACGAATTGAGATGCACTCAGCACTTATTCTGTCCGGAGTTTCAAACCTAATGACAGGTTCTATTTGGTTTGTATTTAGTTGGTGACCTGTAAGGTGCTTTTTTATTTTAGTTAAAGTTTAAATAGAAACTACAAACCGAATGGAAACACCTGGGGTTGATGAGTAATGTGAGAATTACATTTCTAAAGTTAAACGAAGATTTGCAGCGTGCTCGGTACGGAAGGACCCTTGGTACCGAATGACGTCGATTTCCCCAGGTGCGGAACTGTGAAATGTCAGCTTTCTCGAGAAATTGCGTAATCCAAATAGGATCCATTTTATAATTTGACTCGTGCACCGCTATGACAGTGTCTCTCCCCCCTATCCTGACTGCGTACCTTGATTGGCTTAAATTGAGGAACCACTGTGGTTCATTCATGCGTTACCAAGAATAAAGCCACAAATGCGAGCACGTTCTTTTATTATGGCTGCCTAGATAGCCGCAGAAACGTCCCTTTTGCTGGAAATGTGACTGCAGTGCCACATTAGCCCGGTAAGAATGTAGAATCCTTCTTATCGCAAAACTAAACGCCTGAAATTATGATTAAGTGTTCCTATAGTCTATTCCTTGCTAGCGAACGAGCAATGTCGTGGCAGCCACTGTTCCTGCAGATTGAATTGTGCTGAATATGGTCTGCACTTTGCTGCCTGCAGTGTCAGCTGATATTTGCTACAATATTGGCTTTTGCTCACAGTATTCCTACAATTTTGCTAGTTGTTATTATTTTTCTAGTAATATTGCTTAAAATAATAGCTATTTGCTTACAACGCTGGCGTGGCTTAAATTTTTCATTAACTGGCGTATTCAAACATATCGCCAGTGATCGATGATTTTGATCACTGGTAGTAGCACGTTGTAACCGTTTCTCAAATAAATAAAGCTGTTCAGTAGGTACAGCATAGAAAAGAAAAAAAATATCTTCAGAGTTAATTTAGGGTTTATTTCAGTGGCATAACGAATATATTTTGATACAAACTATGGTGAACTGCCGCGAAACTTCCGGTGGCCTCTATCCATCGCCCATACCGAGTAAAAAAATTTAAAAAAGCGTGCGGGACGTGATGAAGTCTCACTTCTAGGCAAAAGTGATATTTCGTTATTGCCATAGAGCCTAACCTAACCTGCTTTTTTTCCGTTTAGTGGCATGATGTTGTAGCAAACATCCGTGCCTATCGGTGGCACCGGCTGCTCCTCGTCGCATGAAAATACAGTCAAAGAGCACGTACAAAGTTCAGTACAGAGGATATTACGAGGATGATTCAGAAAGCTATGCCTCCAAGCCCACTACTTGGCCAATAGTTCTGCAAATATTTTGAGCTCTTTATCATTAATGCACTGACGTTTAAGATATAGAATGTCACTTCTCTCACCTTCTTATCTCTTCTCGTTCCAGAGTAACCGAGCAAAACATGGCGTCCAGTGCTGACGTTCGGTTGAAACAGCGGGCTGTGATTGAATTTCTGACGGCGGAAGGTTGTGCGCCCATCATCATTCATCGCCGCCTGACTGCAGTATACAGTGAAGCCTGTGTTGACGTCAGCAATGTGCGGAGGTGGGCAATGGCTGTGAAAGACCAAAATCCAGCAGTATGAAATCTCCGCACAAGCCACAACCTCCCGCAGTCAGAAATTCAATTACAGCCTGCTGTTTCAACCGGACGTCACCACTGGATTCCATGGATTGCTCGAATACTCTGGAACGAGAACAGATAGGAAGGTCGCGCAAGTGACATTCTATAGCTTAAAATCAGTGCATTACTGATAAGGAGTTCAAAATATTCGCAGTACTATTGGCAAAGTAGCGTCCTTGGAGGCATTACTTTCTGAATCGCCCTCGTGCATGAACATGCACAAACATATATAAGCATGCACAGTTTCACAAATAATAATAAAAGAACACTTAATATCGTTCGAGAAAACACGCAGAAGTTCCAAGTTTTGATTGGAGACGAGTCGACGAACGCAAGTATACACATAATTACATAGTAGGCCACAAAACTACTTAAAAACATCTAACAAGCATAGACTTAGATGTGGCGCTGCTCCTACCTATGAATGCGAAACTAGTGTCTTGCTTGTAAAAAAAATAATTTCGGGCACCTCGAAACTCAAACGCTTTAGATGCGTCAAAGAGTATGAGGGTGTGCTTGAATACGATGCTCTTAAAGCTTCTACTATCCAAATGCACCATAATATCAAAATTCAAAATGTTGGTTAGCAACATTTTGTTACTTATGTACTTAACTTGTTCGTGAAAATTGGAGCCACCAAAGTGAATAAACCACTGATGCAAGCAGCATTTGCATAGCTAGCGTTGTATTTTTATTAAAATTACTGATAGTTTGACCTTGTGGACCCTGTACAGCCTTTCGGGCAGCGAGAGCTGAAAATGTAATTAATTTTGTTGGCTTTCCGTGTAAGTCACGCTGTTAGATCATACCCAGCCATCCTTTCTTGTCCCGACCTTCACCCGAGCCCATCGCTTTAGCTGGTTTGCACCGAGAGTGTTTTTTGTTACATTGAGACAATTTCGCCGAGTGCTGGCTCGCCGGTATCTTCACCTGTAAACTCTCTTCTCTGTCCTGTTTTTTTGCACGGTCGCCGTAAGGGAGTCCTTGACCCATATTATTGTTGTGGCTCGACAGTGTTATGCACTTTCCTCTCCCCCAACCCCCCCCCCCCCCCACACACACACACAAACATACGAACACATGCAGACCCACGAAGAAAAGAAACGAATGCTAAAAAAGCAAGCCAGGGAGAAAATGAGCGTGTACGGAAACCTTAGCTGCATCTGCTGCGCTAGAAGGCATAATGAAATAAAAACAAATATGCTCTGCATACAGGTACAAGAAATAAGGCAATGGATATTTGCCGTCGTTTTTTAAGTGCAGTACAACAAAATGCAAACTACGGTGACGCACTGCGCAGGTGAAAGGATGCTTCCGCGCGCTTTCTGAATCGGGTAACGAGGCCGCATAATACAAGTAAAGCACCGCAGCATGGGACTTGATGAAGAGCTGGCATACTGGGAAACTGCAAAATAGGAATACGAGAGGACAAACAGTGAATAAAAAGCGGGCGCTAAAGAACTGTTGCGAAGACAGCGGATACTTGTTTTCTTTTCTCTCTGTTGCTTTCCAGCCTTTGCTAGCAAATATTTTCTTCGGCGCGCTGGGTAGCTCCCTGTCATAAGAAGATTCGCCGTTGGCCGTTTTGAAAGAATGGTCGTTGCTCTGATAAAATATTTCTCGCTAAACTAAAACAGAAACAAATAGGCACGCTAAAAGAGACACGGAGCGTCGGCATGGCTTGGCGTATAATATAGCAACACGAAAACGTTATGACGTGCGGAAAGTTGTGGCAAATGGCAAACGCGCCAGACGTGCGCTGAGCACCCTTCGGAGCCCCCGTGCCACCTCTCGACTTAATTTACATCGCGTGGAGAAATAAAGAGCGCAGACATGTGCGCGGTCGAGATGCGGTATATAAACGAGATATAGTGAAGATAAAACAACCACTAGGGAAATAAACACACTGAGCTAGTGTGCAAGAAAGAAAGTCGTGATTAACAACGGTGGGCGCAACCAGTAGAACTCCAAATATGAAAAAAAGCGAAGTATAAACGGCTCACGAGGGTGCAGGAAGTATACGCAAAAAAAGAAACAAAAAATAGGAAGACGCGATGAATAATTTGAGGTACAGGTAAGAAAGATTGTGAACCTCTGCGACAAAAGAAAATCGCGCTGCATATTATAAGGTGAGCGTGCAAGGAGAGACCACCACAAAGCAAGATTGGTGATGAAAAATTCGAAGTAATCTGACGGGAAGCAGAAGGCGGAGTGAAGTGTGTGCATAGAGAGTGACGTAAGGGGTTGTGGAGAACGAGAGGTCTTTAGCAGGTGGTAATATACGACGAAAAATATAACACTGCTGTGCACTTGCGCGAAGGAGTTGCGGCAAATTGTATAAGGTATCAAAATGAGCATATTTATATGCACGATTTTTTTCATTCAATATTCATCAAGGAATGACTGATGATTTTGGCACTCAGCAGAATGGATAAGAAATGCAATTGCAGCAAGGTGCAGGAAGGTGGTTAGACATAAAGCCTATAGTGGCCTAAGAAACAAAGCAAGTGTCCTTTCATGGTTCAGGGTCCGTACTTGCAGAAGTCATTTTACGTGAGTGTTGGCTCGGGTAGCATACCGCCGGAGTGATGGTCCCGTTACCACGCGCATCGTTATCGTACAACTGTCAGTTCACGCGCTATAGTTCTGCCCACTTCTTGCGACAGTCTCTATAGTGTAGGCGCCGCTGTCACACTGTGCCGACGCCAAAGATGGTACGCCGATGGCGATGTCAGCGGGAGCGGAGTCGTCGGCAGACATTCAGATGATTTTGTTGGTACACTGCATGCAAGTGCACAACAGACCTATTTCCGCGCCCACGGAACAGGAGTGCATGGAGTTTGTTGTTGCCAATTTTTACACATTCTGCTCGCTCTCTTACCAGTGCTGCTCATTTTTCAAAAAAGACCGTTCTTATATTCGCTGAAAGTATACTCTTCGAGTTAACTTTGCGCGTACGAATACAGATATGCAAAAGCGCGTGCATTTGTTTAGATTAGCACGCGCACGGCCATCGCTCGTCATTTGCTTGAAATACAGCGCTGATGTGAAATTAAAAAAGGTGTAAGACAGAGATTTACGCATATAAGCAACATCGCCGGCACCGGTTAGAAGGGGGGTGCGCGCGAGCAATCTCCTTTCGAGAAGAACAAATACGAAGTCCTTTTGTGGGAGTGGGGGGTGGTCATAAAGTGTGCGGGATGGGCAATGGGTATGAGCAATGGATGAGCCGGTATGAGCAATGGCTCATACCCCCGGAAATGTGGCCTCTCCGTTACGAGGACAGAAGAGAAGTTAAATTCTACTCAGGAATGATTAGCGGCAACGCAGCCAGCTGTGGAAGCAGACGACGACGCCGAACGCGGGAGCAGTGGCACGAGCACGTGCCGACCACCTGTGTATATAAAACCCCGCTCTAAAGGTAGCGAATGATGAACCGACAGTGGTACACAATGAAAACATCCGAGGATTTAAGCTACAGCTTTCTGAAGTCAAGGTACTGGCATATGCTGACGATATCACAGTATTCTGCGATGATCACGACAGCGTTCTTGAAGCTGTTCGTGTTGTAAAGCAATACTGTGAGCGATCTGGATCGCAGATCAATATGGAAAAGAGCATCGGTATTTGGCCCGGTCATTGGCACATTATACCTGCTCATTTTGCAAACGTCCGCTGGTCAATAAAGCCGGCTAAGTACTTGGGTGTGCCGCTCGAGCACTATAAAGATAGCGAACAGTACTGGTCTGATGAAGCTGATAAAATGAGTGAAAAAGCAAAGGGTTGGCCGGGGCGAGATTTATCAATGTTTGGACGCGCCTACTGTGTGCAACCTTTTCTTAGTTCCAAAAGTGTGGTAAATTTTGCAAGTCTTGTCTATGTGTCGTTTAATGTTTAAAAAATACACCGTGTTTTTGCCGTATTCATAAGGGCTTCTAGTTGGGAAAGGGTAAGCATAACCAATATGGTTCGTTCAGTCCGCAGTGGTGGGCTAGGTCTGTCACATTTATTTATCAGACAAATTGTGTCACGTTTTATTTTCTTGCGCGATGAGAGAAATGATTTTCTGTGCACATTCATTCAAGTGCGATTGGGGAAAGCATTGCCTCAATACATTGTAACTACCAGTGGTGTGACGGGAGGAAGGGCTACTGGATATTTGCGCGAAGTGGTTGATTCACTTCGTATGTTATGGCATATCTGTGCTCTGTGACAAGAAAAACATTGTATAGAGATTTAGTGGACACAATGTGGCCAATACTATTTTACAGGTCTGAAAACTGGAAAGTCAAAGAGATGCTGTATGAAACGGGTAAAAAGATGCCTGTTAGACCTGCTCTAAAAACGCTTTTCTTTAAGCTACACAACGACACGCAACCCGTAAAAAACATGGTTAGATGAAAAAGGGATTTGCGTTCCATGGGCACTAAACTGCCTACTTCGCAAAAAACCAGAGACCATCGAGCATGTGTTCATCGATTGCTGGGATTGAATATTTCATTGGGATGTCTTACAACGGACACTTAAAAAAGAACTACCTATTACAACTCTAGGTATTCGGTTTTTGCCAAGAGATAACGAAAGAGGAATTCCGTATGATATGTTTATGTTCCTTGGCCTTCACAGTCTGTGGAAAACGCGAATGGCAGTGCGACATGCGGATGTGGATACCCGTCCGCCGAGAATTAACTTCATTGAGAGTGTCGCATATATTCGGGAAATATACCGTGCGCCGAGTGAGCCTCCGGAGTGAGTGGCTATTCTCGATGATTTGATTAAGCTTAGGCGATTTTAATATTACAATCGTGGTCAAAGTGTGATTGACATGTAGCGTTTAAAAGTGTACTGGTTTGTACTGCTAGGCAGGCAATAAAGAAAAAAAAAACACAGTGGCTGAATCAGTTAGTGTGGTGGTCTCAAAACCCGGATGTCGAAGGTTCGTATTCGAAGCCCGACGAGTAATTTTTATTTTCGCGAGGCTTAAGAGTGAGAGCTTTTTATGCCTCACCGACACTTGTGAGGCACAACAAGCTTCGCTTGAAAAAGTAACGATTAATTAGGTGATACGGTAACACGTGATCGACCTTGACGCCGCCAGGCCTGGCATAGGAGTGCACACGTAGGGCCACGGCTGCCCGCTGATCTGTGGTAAATTTGCTTTCACTGACTTTTTCGTTTCGTATAAAACATAATTCTGGGAAGCAAATTCGACGTATTTTTATTTCGGCTTGCACGTAACACAATAATAGGTACATTGCTGCGTCGAGAAGTATCCGCCATTGGAACGCGTCCTTTGGACGCAGGAGGTGAAGTAAAAAGACCCCAAAGTAGGCACGCAATACTCGGCCCGTAAGAGTGAGAGCAAATGTCAAGCGGAAATGTTAGATATTTTCAAAAGGTCGACCGGTGAGAGGTTGCGCGAGCGGTTCTAGTAGACTGTGTGCTTTGTGAATCTTTGTCAGACGTGATACAGAGGAAGGCATAGATTCGGACTGAGCAAATAACGGTGTAGCATAAAATGCAATAAGCGCCACACCATCAGCTATACAGAAAAAAAACTGAACAAGGATAAAAAAAATGACTCAGGGGCCTCTCTTGGTGCTGTTGACGGACCGTAAACCGACGTTCGATGCGCAGCTTTATCGCTGGAAGCAAAACCCCGGGACTTAAACAACTGTAAAGGAGCAGGATTTTATTCACTTGAAGGCAGAGATGTTGGGTTTTCCGGCGCGAAGACAACTAAGGCTAGCTTATGCCAAACGCCGAGATGGCTATATGTGTCCTTTGAGCGAGAATCAAAGAGACTCCCGCTGCGCTATGGCCTATTCTATTTTTCTCAGGAACGGATATCGGAAATAACATTTCTTCTCGCGATTTCGCGGGATTCAGATTGTCTGTCGCAGCGGCCGTCCGAGGATATTGAGGTGGTGTCACTCGCGTCCGCTACACAACAGACTCGAAAAAAAAATTATATATATATCTGGAAAATGGATTGCGTGTGGATCAAGCATGCGCTTTGTTCATTACGTTTGTTCTTGAAACGTACTCGCCATTGACGCGTATTTTAATATTGGGAATACCAATACACTGTCACCTGACAGCGGCAGGCTGTCAAAACAGTGCCCAGAAACTTACGACCTGGCCGTCCTAGTTATCCGAGCAGTAGTCACCTTGATGTGAATTTGTGGTCCCTACAAATTATTTGGGAATCAGTATACGATAACATATCCGAATGTGTGCAGGGCACGTGTAACGTAAAATGGTTAATAACTTTTTCACTTCGTATAGGATCCACCCTGAGTTCAGCCGTTTATTCCAAGAACGTCCATGGTTTGCATAATTTGCCACGATCCGTTGACGTTACCCAACTACTCAGATCCAATGCCCGGCCCTTCAAAACAGCGGCAGGTTATGGATTTATTGTTCAAATACCTGTCAGAAATTGGTCTAATCAGAAAGCTTTAAAGATTCACCATTTCATTTAGAAAATCCTGAATTTACCCGCCAACTCATCTGTAAATACTAGTATGAGATCCACTTGCGCATTTCATATTTATTTTTACTCTCCTTTTTTTTTCACTCTCCTCTGGAATCGTTTATTCCCATTCCCCATCCCTATACACACTAGCATGCCAGCGGTTGGATAGGTGCCGGCGAAAATATCTGTTTTCAAATAAAGGGCCTCTCTCTGGCTAACTAATTAGTTAACTAATTAAATAGCCAAGTCGCGAAGTATAGCATTCAATATGTAATCGCAGGGGCACTGAACTGAATTCTGGCGAAGAAATATATTCTACTCGCCTTACTATCGACATCGCGCATTCTGCACTCCTGCTTTTGCTATCAATGAACGAATTCATATAGATTAACCTTAAATAATAAAGTGTTTCGAATAAAGTATAACTTAATTTGCTTTGGTCTGAAAAGCTACGGGTCGGTTAAATTATGATGTATCACCGATGAGTGGTATTTCAAATAACATAAATGTATCATGGAGATATTTTTTTTACTCAATTGGTTACCACTAAAAAAGAGAAATGCTCCATTCAACCAATAACACGGCTCTTTTTTTTTTCAAACGTTTCGGAGGACTTCAAACAATATTTCCGCCCACTTTCGCATAAATTAAGTATGCATTGGGAACTAGAAACTGCTGCGCGGAATATCTAGCGAGCGATCTCTTATTTGACGTTCTCTTCGGTGACGCCGAAAGGTAGGCGAAATGCTTAATCAAATTTAAACGCGGCCAGTAGGAGTAGGCTAACTTAATTTAACGAACACTGCGTGCGTTTCAAAGCCTTATTCGAGTCCTTTTGCCCGAGGAAGAAAACCCAGGACACCGAGAAGAATAAGGAAATGATGTTACCCTCGGGTTAACATACAGCAATACAGCATTTCTAAGTTCCGGCATTACAATGCAGTTCGCGAGCAGCACAATGCTTAAAACGTAGCTTTCCCCTGCTATCTTGCACACTGCTATACTCAATTAAGCACTTGGCGGTCGATTCCAAAACTTGCACGTCCCGCCTTTCAATGCGCGACTGAAATAAAATGACGGCTGATTAAATCGTGCTTTATTGAATGTTCCAAATTAACGCCTGTGTTAAAACTACCTTGCGGAGTTTTAATAGAATTAGGGGCAAAGAATGATAGAAAATATGCATATTGATTAAAGCGCACTACAGAATTTTGTAGATGTGTTTCTGCGTGCAAGAACCTCTCGAGAGGGCATCGAGATGGCATCTGCTCGACACGGGAGTGCCCCGAGTGTTCACAGATAAGTTACTTGGGCGAAATAAGGTTTTGAGGTTAGGACACGGAACAAGACACCTTTAGGAGTGGAAACTCCGCCAGTCGCGGCGACCAGAAAATGTCACAAGCCCGCGGAGCCACTATCATGCTGGGGGCACCTGGCGGCCGAGAAAGAAATTATTGCCGTCTTGGTTGCCAGAGCAACCGCTCACGTGTGTTACTCCCGTTCGCGGCCACGCACGTTGCTCCCGTTCGGCCGCGCGCATCCACAAGTTCTACTGAGGGCACTCACGCGTCTCACCTGTGTCCCATCTTAGGCTAGCAAATTCCGAACAAGGGTACACTGCATGTATCAGCGCTGTAAGTATTACGGCCCTCGAACAGACACCGACAAGAACAGTTGCTGTTTCACTTAAAAGCCCACAAAAACAACGTTATGGCGTGCACGCTGAAGCGAACGCCCGTGTCGTCTTCTTTGAGCGGGAGACACGGGCGCCGCCGAAGAGAACGCGCCCGAGCAGCACCACCGGGCTGCTGCTCTTTTTTTTTTTGCTGCTGCTTGCATGACGTGCCGCAAGGCGACGCCACTGCATGCGCCCCCGTCGGCGCATACTAATGTGACATTATCTGGTCGCACGCGAGCGCCCGCGCTGACGGGAGTTTCTACTCCTAAATAGTCTTCCTCCGTGGGTTAGGAGCAGCGTACTGAAAATAAAAAAAAAAAGAAAAAGTCGCAGTTTCGTCCGAAAGGCGAAGCATCCAGTGCGATAGAAAATTTGTGGACAACTATAGAAAGTAAGGATAGTAGTTTTATCGTTCTTATAAACTTGTTAACATAGGCACCCTAACTAAATTAACAAGCCTGGTGTCACGCGCGCACAAGCAAACTGAACGCATCTCCCGCGATGACCGCGGACACTAGCTGTCGAAACGCTGGAGTGAGCCAGCGCAGCAGCAGCAGCGTGCCGGCGTTCGCACCAACGCGATCTCAGCTGCGAAAACACGGGAGGATGGACACTGCTCCCGCCGCAGATCGCTTTCAAGATACAGCCGCGCGGGCGTCCGCTCGCGGCGCAGAACGCGCCCCCCTCCCCCGGATCCTTCCATCCGGCGGGACCACGCAGCCGCAGTAAAGCGTGGCCCCTCCACATGCCCACCCTCCCCCGGAGACTTCCGGCCCGGTGGGAGCGCGCAGCCGCAGTGAAGCGCGGCCCCTCCACCTCCCTACCCTCACTCCGGAGCGTTGAGCGTGACTGGAAGAATGCGCGCTTCCTTACTGCTTCCCGCCGTTGCGCGCGCGAGCCGCGATTGCCGGCTCACCGACGCATGGTTTTACTCGCACACAAAGCGTACGGCGCGCGGCGACGATTTCATCGCACGTGGACCTTATACGGAACCTCACGGCTCCGTCGACGGCAGAAATTCGCCTGGAGTGTCCATATAATTGCTATCGCAATAAAAAAACAAAAACAAAAAAGAACGAGGCGTAGGCTGTTAGGTGTGAGCAAAATAAGGGCTGTGCTCTTTAACGAATCATTCAACTTGTCTATACGTGACACGCAACCAACTTGAATTGAAACTGCAGAAGCGGACGATGTAGTATTTTAATTCAGCAGTGCCTCTTGATCGGCACCAAGTTCAACTGCAGAGCGGGACATGAGCCAATCATTTTCATGAGAATTGAAGAGGTCATGCAGTGATTAAGACGGTTGTCGTTCTTCCATAGTCTTTACCATAGTAACATTCCGTTCGCTCGAGCCCATATTCTTCCCGCTCCTCACATCGTGACCAGCGCAGACCATGCTCATAAAGAAAAACCTATATTTCCCAGGACTAGGACTTATCAAAATACGCCTTTAGTTTTATCTATTACCGAATTTAACTCCTTACCCTCAAACGTTGTCTTGCTTACCCATTCATCATCTCGCGCCGCGCCGCAAACGTTGTTAGAAGTGTATCAACGTGTCATAACCCATAAATGTTTGAATAGTAAAGCGAGAGTCGAACCAAGCATCGGCAGTGCCAGCAATTTGAACTTCATTTGACCACAGTGGCGCCGCAGCCTTCGCAACGCATCACGTGACTCGCCGCGCCGAGCTCCGCCGCCACCGGCTTGGCGCATGCGCTCTCCGCAGCTGGATCGCCGCCTGACCACGTGATTCGCCACGCGCCTTGCTAAGAGAAGCGCCGCGCTCGCTAGTCAGTGCGACCGTAGCCATGGATGAGAGCGAGGCCGGGCGGTCTTCTATGAGCGTCGCGCGGTAGCAGGAGGCTTTGAGCCGTCGTCGGCAAGCGGCGTCTGACCACCCCGTGGTTAACGCCCGGCGAGCTACTTCACAAGAGAGGGTCCGGAATGCCAAGAGCGCGAAGCTAGCGTCGGAGACTGAGGAAGAGTGAGCCGTTCGGCTCGCAAAATGCCGGAAGCGGGACCACAAACGTAGACACAGGCAGGCTTTGACCGAATCTGCTTCACGTGTGGCTAATGATGCGTGTCAACCCAAGCCTAATAACATTCATGTCTAGCCACTGACCTAGGCACAGCCATCATACCTGGCTTAACGATGAGTGTATGTATACCTCAGTATAATAATCACAGCTCAATCAAAGGTTAACCAAGTGAAACCAAGACTTAAATATACTAAACCAAGCTTTCGCTTTACATAATCCAGGGTTAGCTGAGCTAAACCGCAGCCATCTTTTACTTTAACAGTGTTTTCATGTGCTTAGTACCGTATAACATTTTCTCCGTTTCATCTCATATGTATCGTTGTTTACCAAGTGAATTCGATTGTATTGTTAAACTTATGTTCTGATGGCGATTGGTCGTCTCCATTGCGTATTGAGCTCAATTGCGTTTTTCACGCTACCAGATATTGTATAAAAACAATTTTGTCGTTTGTGTTCACGTTTAGATCATTTTTATTGTGTCAAATATGTCTTCCTATATCACTTACATGGTACACACTGCACTCACGCTTGACCTGTATCATCACCCCTTCCCCCTCTATATCTAAGGGGGGGGGGATCAAACCATCCCCGCAATAACTGGAGGGTATGGTACTAAAAAAAATGTCCAGGCGCAGTAGTCCTTACTGCAATATTGGCGGTGTGGATGGGATGTACTTAGTAGGACCCAAAAAGCGCGATTTCCTATAACTAGCAACAGATAATTAAAACAGGCGCATTTGCCCCTACAGCGCAGGTAACAACAGACAATTCTAATCAATAAAGGATATTCATCATTCATCATCAGCCTATATTTATATCCACTGCTGGACAAAGGCCTCTCCCTGTAATCTCCAATTACCCCTGTCTTGCTCTAGCTGATTCCAACTTGCGCCTGCAAATTTCCTAACTTATCACCCCACCTAGTTTCTGCCGTCCTTGTCTGCGCTTCCCTTCTCTTGGTATCCATTCCGTACCTCCGACGGTCCACCGGTTATCCATCCTACGCATTACATGGCCTGCCCAGCTCCATTTTTTCCGCTTAATGTCAACTAGAATATCGGCTATTCTCGTATGTTCTCTGATCCGCACCGCTCTCTTCCTGTCTCTTAACGTTAGGCCTAACACTTTTCGTTCCATCGCTCTTTGTGCAGTCCTTAACTTGTTCTCGAGCTTCTTTGTTAACCTCCAAGTTTCTGCCCCATATGTTAGCACCGGCAGAATGCGATGATTGTACAGTTTTCTTTTCAACGACATTGGTAAGCTCCCAGTCAGGATTTGGCAATGCCTGCCGTTTGCACTCCAACCCAATTTTATTCTGCTGTAAATTTCTTTCTCGTGATCAGGGTCCCCTGTGAGTTATTGACCTAGGTAAACGTACTCCTTTACAGACTCTAGAGGCTGACTGGCGATCCTGAATTCTTTTTCCCTTGCCAGGCTACTGAACATTATCTGTGTCTTTTGCATATTCACCTTCAACCCAATTCTTACACTTTCTCGGTTAAGGTCTTGAATCATTTGCTGTAATTCGTCTCCATTCTTGCTGAATAGGACAATGTCATCTGCGAACCGAAGGTTGCTGAGATATTCGCTGTTGATCCTCACTCCTAAGCCTTCCCAGTCTAAGAGCTTGAATACTTCTTTTAAGCATGCAGTGAATAGCATTGGAGAGATTGTGCCATCTTGCCTCACCCCTTTCATGATAGGTAACTTTCTACTTTTCTTGTGGAGAATCAAGGTAGCTGTGGAATCCTTGTAGATGTTTGCTAAGATATTCACGTATGCCTCCTGTACTCATTGATTACGCAATGCCTCTATGACTGCTGGTAACTCGACTGAATGAAATGTTCTTCCTAATCTATGAAAGCCACATAGAGATGTTGATTGTACTCCGCAGATTTCTCTATTACATGATTTGTGACATGGATATAATCCATCGTGGAATATCCCTTCCTGAAGCCAGCCTGTTCCCTTGGTTGGCTTAAGTCAAGTGTTGCCCTGATTCCATTGGAAATTATCTTGGTGAATATTTTATACAACACTGAAAGCAAGCTAATAGGTTTATAATTCTTCAATTCTTTAACGAGTCTCTTCTTATGGATGAGCGTAATGTTGGCGTGCTTCCAGCTTTCTGGTACACTTGAAGTCGTGAGACATTGCGTATAAAGGGCCGCAAGCTTTTCCAGCATATCTCCTCCATGTTTGATTAAATCGACTGTTATTCCATCTTCTCCCGCAGCTTCTCGAGCAGGTATACAAGTCTGGTAATACATGAGTACGATGTTACACTCTCTGTAATAAATATCACGTATGATGAACAAAAAATGTCTCGCCATGCTGACCTTGCGAAAGTGGATTTCCAGCGAAGCTGTTGAAAACCGCCTCTAGAAGTGCTGAGGGGGGTATTCTTTATAAATACGAAATCATGATATGGCCCATAAAACCAAAATCCGGCGTTAGCACCCGATGGTACCAAAACCAATGTTACCAAGTGGTGACGTCACATTTGATATAATGAGGAAGCATGATTACGTCATCACCTCAAACGTCACGTGATGCCGTCAACGCACCAAATGTCACGTGATGACGTCATCACGTCAAACGTTACGATACGTGATAACGGCATCGCCCCGTGACCATATCGCCTGACTACGTAATCTCATGACTTCATCAGATCAAACGTGACGTCAGACGGTGAAGTCTTCACCTGATTCCTCTTGGAAAAGCAGCCCATTGTGCGCTTCTCGCTTAGCACTGACTCCGGGATCGGCCCACATTTTTGTGTGAGCAAAAGTCCCGCGCGCGAGAAATCCTGACCAACTAGAGGCTAACATTTCACTGTAAAAGAAAAAGAAAGCAAGAGCTAGAATCTTAGACAGGCAATCTGTGGGTCTGGAATTCGAGTGCTCGCGGGGCACTGCAGATTATTTTTTTGAATGCGAAGCATTTCTTGGCAAACATATGCCACTTTGACAGTATCTATCTATCTATCTATCTATCTATCTATCTATCTATCTATATATCTATCTATTGATCTATCTATCTATCTAGCCGCCCACGTCATCGCGCTCTCATGCTCGTTTCGTTTACTTAATATGTACCAAAATTGGCATGGTATGACAAGACTGTATGACGAACGTAAATGATAGATCATGACATGAATGTTATGACATGCGCGTGATGTAGGTTATGGAATAGCCACCTACATCTTGGTGCTCTTATGGTCTTTTCGTAAACTTGGTATGTACCAAAATTGGCATGGTATGACGAACATAAATGGTAGGCCATGACATGAATGTCATGACATGCGTGTCATGTAGGTCATGAAACAGCCGCCTCAAATGACAATGATCCAGCGAAAAAAATTAACCCTCTAAAACCACTAAAATGGGTTCGGAGGTGGGTAATAATGAAGAAAACGCCAAAGGATGATGGTAGAAGTCGTAGTCATGAGCATGACTGAGCAAAAATGACAATGAATCACCCAAAAAATAATAGAATTCACAAACCACTGAAATGGGTTCTGACGTGGGTACTAAGTCAAGGAAACTTCACTAAGGGATGATGGTAGAAGTCATAGTCATGAGCATGACTATGAAAAAATGACAATGACAAATCGAAAAAAGATTAACGCTCAAAAACCAATGAAATGCGTTCGGATGTGGTACTAAGTGACGTAAAAGTCTAAAGGTTGTTGGTCAAAAACCATAGTCATGAGCATGACTAAGGCTTTCGCCTTAATTAAGGTCCCTTAGGCGTAGCTAATGGGACTCCTGAAGAGTCATGACATGAATGTAGTGACATGCGTGTCACGTAGGTCATGAAACAGCCGCCTACGTCTTGGTGCTGTCAAGGTCGTTTCGTTCACTTCGTAGGCTCCCCACACACTGCTTTGCATAACATTGATTCCCACAGGGCGTGGGATCTGCCGGCTTTTTTTAAAATGCGAAGCATTTCTTGGCGAACATTTCCCACTTTGACAGTATCTATCTATCTATCTATCTATCTATCTATCTATCTATCTATCTATCTATCTATCTATCTATCTATCTATCTATCTATCTATCTATCTATCTATCTATCTATGTTGATACCAAGAGAAGACAAGCACAGTCGAGGATGGCAGAAAACTAGGTGGGGTGATGAAGTTAGGAAATTTGCTGACGGCAAATTCGAATCAGCTAGCGCAAAACAGGGTTAATTGGAGATCGCAGTTAGAGGCCTTCGTCCTGCAGTGGACATAAATATAGGCTGACGACGACGATGATGATGGTGATGATGATGATGACCTCTCTATCTATCTATCTAGCCACCTAGGTCTTGGTGCTCTCATGGTCGTTTCGTTAACTTGGTATTTACCAAAATTGGCATAGTATAACAAGAGCGTATGACGAACATAAACGATAGGTCATGACATTAATATCATGACATGTCTGTCATGTAGGTCATGAAACAGCGGCCAACGTCTCTGTGCTCTCATGGTCGTTTCTTTAACTTAGTAGGCACCAAAATTGCCATAGCATGACAACAGTGTATGACTATGATTAATCATAGGTTATGACATGCGTGTCATGTAGGTCATGAAACAGCCACCTGAAATGACAAATACCGAGAAAAAAGCATTAACACTGACAAACCACTGAAATGGGTTCTGACGTGGGTCCTAAGTGAAGGAAACAGTAAAGGATGATGGTAGAAGTCATTATCATGAGCATGACTCAGAAAAAATGACAATGAATCATCAAAAAAAAGATTAACACTCAAAAACCACTGAAATTAGTTCGGAAGTGGGTACTAAGTGAAAGAAACACTAAAGGATGGTGCTTGAAGCCATAGTCATGAGCATGACTCAGCAAAAATGACAATGACTCAACGAAAAAATAGTAATTGAATGGGTTCAAACCTCAAAAACCAATGGAATGGGTTCCGATGTGGTACTAAGAGAAGCAAAAGGCTAAAGGTTGACGGTCAAAGTCATATTGATGAGCATGACTAAGGCTTTCGCATTAAGGTCTCTTAGGCATAGCTAAAGGGACTCCAAGGACTCATGACATGAAAGTCATGATATGCGTGTCATGAAACAGCCGCCTACGTCTTGGTGGTGGTGGTGGATGATGTTGAAGTAGGCGGGATTAGCCTGGCCTACATAGCCGGCAATTGTTCCGCCTGATCCTCCTTTGAGTTGAGATCAGGGCTGTGTCAGCAGGTGTGGATGGGCCCCGTGTCTCGCAGGAAGGAAGCAGCCGTTGCACTCTCTTTCTGATTCTTCTGAGGAGTGTTGCGTCTTGGTGCTCTCATGGCCGTTTTCTTACCTCGGTAGGCTCCCCACAAGGCTGCTTCGCATAACATCGATTCCCAGAGGGCGTGACATCTGCCTTTTTTTAAACTCTACAAAGCACTCTGGGATAGTATTGATGGACAGCGATGACAGCTGACATCAAAATGTCTGGGCGAGTGAGCAATCAGTGCAATAAACAACCGATATCACTGTAATCAAAGAACGACTAGCACCACCGGAACTCCTAAAGTAGGCAACAGAGCAGTTTACTTTGATACGACATGAGGCTCCTTGCGGATATAATCTTTCTGAAGAACTAGCTTCCAAATACTAGTAGCTGCCTGGCACGTAGTCATCGTCAAGGTGTCTCTATCACCAGGAATATATCAAAAAATACGATAAGGATGTGCAGAAAGGGACAGAGAAGTTTGGTACAGGGAGAGAGCTGCTCTGCAGTCAGGGAGATGGGTTGGAGATCCTAGATCCAATTTCGCGCAGTCGGGCTCCTCGCTGCCAGATTGCGAAAGCATCTCTCCCATCAGGACGAGTTCAGCGGTGTTTTTGCCTCCTTTCGCATATATCGTCTATTACACGCGACCTTTTCTGGGGTTTCCCAGAGCGTCAGGATTCCGTTTCGGGAGCGGTTGAAGCGAAAGCATGTCCCACACCAGAGTGGTTTGCATACAGAACCGTACGTCTCTCGCCAACGAAAACGGCCGGCCGATTACACTGCCAAGAACCGAATTAGTTTGTCTCGTGCTGATTCTGTTATCTATATCTCGTTGTCGTCGCATTTTTCTTTATTGTACTTTTTTGCACGCCCGTATTTACACCGTTCTAGGCAATCTTTTTTTGTTCGATTCTTTGTGTTTATTACAGTTCCTTCTAAGAGAAGACAAGTGAACGCGTTAATAGGATCAGTGGAGCTTTCAAGTTCAAATGATAGAGAATAAGCGTACAGGTCTTTCCGCCCGCCCATCCGTCCATATTTAGCCATGTTCTACCGGTCTGTCCGAAACTAAAGGCATCACACGATATGCGAAAATTTAACCCTGATCTACTAGCTCGATGCTGTGACCGTCGGATAAGCAATGTTAGAGAGATACCGCTTAATGTATACTATATTCCAGGCAATTTTTGCGGCCGTCTGCCGCAGCAGTGTCATCTTGATGAGGCTTCATAATTATATATATATATATATATATATATATATATATAATACCTACCTCATGACTCCGACAATTAACCCATGGTCCCAGTGGCTGCGGAGCACCTGACCAAGGCGGCGGTCAGACCTGCTACGCGGCAGATGGTGCTAAGAATCTCTGGGTCCAGACAGGCCGCCACTGGAAACTGAACCTGGCAACGTTCAACACGCGTACCCTCTCGAGTGAGGCTAGTTTAGCAGGACTATTTGAAGAATTATCAGGCAGTGCCTGGGATATTATTGGCCTTAGTGAGGTTAGAAGAACTGGTGTGGCTTACACAATGCTGACTAACGGACACGTCCTCTGCTGCAGAGGTCTTCCAAATAAGAGAAAATCCGCGGTAGGATTTCTAGTCCATAACAACACAGCGGGCAACATTTATGAATTCTACAGCATTAATGAGAGGGTAGCAGTCGTCGTAATAAAGCTGAATAGAAGGTACAAAATGAAGGTAGGACAAGCCTACGCCTCAACCTCTAGTCACGATGATGAAGAAATAGAACAGTTTTATGAAGTTGTTGAATAAGCAATGAGAAAAGTGCAAACTCAGTATACTGTAGTCATGGGCGACTTCAATGCAAAAGTGGGAAAAAAGCAGGTTGGTGAGTAAGCCATTGGCAACTACGGCATCGATTCTAGGAATACAAGAGGATAGATGTTAGTGGAATTCGCGGAAAGGAATAGGCTCCTAATAATGAATACCTTCTTCAGGAAGCGCAGCAAGGGGAAGTGGACGTGGAAAAGCCCTAATGGAGAAACAAGGAATGTGATAGATTTCTTACTCTCTGTCGATCCAAGCATAGTACAGGATGTAGAAGTGTTAGGTAAGGTAAAGTGCACTGACCATAGGTTAGTGAGGTCTAGGATTTCTCTCAATTTGAAGAGAGAAGAGTGAAATTAGTCAAGAGGAAACAAGCCAACCTAGACGCAGTAAGGGTAAACGCAGACCAATTCAGGCTGGTGCTCGCAAACAAATATGCAGCTTTAGAAAAGGAAGATGAAGACAACATAGAGGTAATGAATGAAACCGTAACTAGGTTGATCACAGAAGCAGCAATTGAAGTGGGAGGTAAGGCACCAAGACAATCAGTAGGCAAGCTCTCCCAGGAAACAAAGGACCTAATAAAGAAACGACAAAACATGAAAAGGTCCAACTCAAGAGATGAGATAGAATTCGCTGAACTGTCAAAACTGATCAACAAGAAGAAATTAAGGGATATTCGAAATTATAACGCGGGAAAGATTGAGGAAGCCGTAAAATATGGATGCAACATTAAATCAGTAAGAAGAAACCTTGGCAGAGGACAAGGCAAGATGTATGCACTGAAAGATAAGCATGGAAATATCATCGGCAATTTCGACGACATAGTAAAAGCAGCGGAAGAATTCTATACTGACCTGTACAGTTCCCAGAACAGCCAAGCTACTTTCATTCGAAATAGTGATGAACCGGATGCAGAGGCTCCTTCTATAACTAGCGATGAAGTTATAAGGGCCTTGAAAGATATGACCAGGGGAAAAGCTGCTGGAGAAGATGGAATAAAAGTAGATTAATTAAAGATGGGGGAGATATCATGCTTGAAAAGCTTGCGGCCCTTTACACACAACGCCTCACAACTTCAAGCGTACCAGAGAGCTGGAAAAACGCCAACATTATACTAATCCATAAGAAGGGATACAGTAAAGAATTAAAGAATTATAGACCCATTAGCTTGCTTTGAGTATTGTATAAAATAAGATAATTTCCAATACAATCAGGGCAACACTTGACTTCAATCAACCATGAGAACAGGCTGGCTTCAGGAAGGGATATTCTACAATGGATCCCGTCTATGTCATCATTCAGGTAAGTAAAAAATCTATGGAGTACAATCAGCCTCTCTATATGAATTTCATAGATTATGAAAACACATTTGATTCAGCAGAGATACCAGCAATCATGGTGGCATTGCGTAATCAAGGAGTACAGAAGGCATACGTGAATATCTTGGCAAATATCTACAAAGGTCCCACTGCAATCTTGGTTCTCCACAAGAAAAGTAGAAAGTTATCTATCAAGCGAGCGGTCTCGCACGGAGACTTAATCTATCCAATGATATTCACTATGTGCTTAGAAGCGGTATTCAAGTTATTAGACTGGGAAGGCTTAGGAGTAACGATCAACGGTGAATATTTCCCCAACCTTCGGTTTGCAGATGACATTCTCCTATTCAGCTACAATGGAGACGAATTACAACAAATGATTGAAGACCTTATTCGAGAAAGTGTAAGAATTGGGTTGAAGATGAATATGCAGAAGACAAAGATAATGTTCAATAGCCTGGCATAGGAACAAGAATTGAGGATCGCCAGTCGACCACTAGAGTCTGTAAAGCAGTACGTTTACCTAGGTCAATTACTCACAGGGGACCCTGATCACGAGAAAGAAATTTACAGAAGAATGAAATTGGGTTGGAGTGCATACGGCAGGCATTGCCAAATCGTGACTGGGAGCTTACCACTGTCGCTGAAAAGAAAAGTCTACAATCATTGCATTGTACCGGTGCTAACATATGGGGCAGAAACTTGGAGGTTAACAAAGAAGCTCGAGAACAAGTTCGCACAAAGAGCGATGGAACGAAAAATCTTAGGAGTAACGTTAGGAGACAGGAAGAAAGCGGTGTGGATCTAAGAACAAACGGGGATAGCCGATATTCTGGCTGATATTAATCGCAAGAAATGGAGCTGGGCAGGCCATGTAATGCGTAGGATGGATAACCGGTGCAACATTAGGGTTACAGAATGGATACCAAGAGAAGGGAAGCGCAGTCGAGGTCGGCAGAAAACCAGATGGGATGATGAAGGTAAGAAATTTGCAGGCCCAAGTTGGAATACGCTAGCGCAAGACAGGGGTAATTGGAGATCGCAGGGAGATGCCTTGGTCCTGCAGTGGACATAAAATATAGGCTGATGATGGTATATATATATATATATATATATATATATAGTGTTACGCGCGAAGGAGACCCTTTATCACCCATACGGATGAAGGGGGCCTTTTATTGTAGGTCGCCAAGGTGAGCGCAAGAGCAACCAGCTGGTTGATCAACTCAGCGTCGTCCTCATCTTCTTTTCCAACCCGGGACCGCAAGCACGTTCACCGTTCATCGTTCTTCTCACTCACTCGTGCATGCAACATTCTTCTCGTTGCAGACGAAGCCCGCCGGGCGAGTCAATCCAGTTGTCTTGACGTGAACAATTTCAAGCGGGCGACATGGTCCACTTGGGTCTTGGCAGCTCTTCTACCACTCACTGTGAGGCGAGCTATGGTATAAGTGACCCTGTGAGTCTGTTAAGAATAACAAACCGTCCATCGTAGGTGGCCAAAAGCTTTTGGCATAACCCGAGTTTCCGTGCAGGAGTCCACAGCCACACTAAATCACAATGGCGATAGCTCACCGGACGGTGGCGAATGTCGTAGCGTACTTTTGATCTGTCCTGCAATGCCAAAGTGCGTAAACGAGCAATACGGCGCGCCTCTTGGGCAAGGGAGAGGGTCTCGGTGACCGTGGGATTTTCGTAACTACAGAAAGGGAAAATAGTGTCGATTGTGTACCGGGATGGCCGTGCGTGCAGCAGGAAGAAAGGGCTAAAGCTGCTAGTCTCGTGCTTGGCGGTGTTGAACGCGTACGTGATAAAAGGCAGTATGTCATCCCAGTTCTTGTGGTTTAATGAAACATATATAGATAGCATGTTTATAATTGTTCGGTTGGTGCGTTCCGTAAAGCCATTCGTTTGTATTTTGTGCTGCTTTAATTCTCACGTTGTTTTTATACATGAATACGTAACAACTTATTTTTTTATCATATGTGTTTGGAGAAAACTTCGACGTTTAAAATTCGGCCATTTTTGGAACAGGCACCGTTTTCGCATGACAGGCGCCGTTGTCGCTATGTCGGTTGCATTCTTCGGCAGTCACTATGGGTGGACCCTTCATCAAACGCTTCAAGGTCAGAAAAGATAGATAAGCTAGAAGGAAAAAAAAGTGAGAGCCCTTCCACCCTGTGAAGAGGGAAGTCCAGTGAAGCTGGCGCTTTTCTGGGATTTGCTATGTTGGGGTATAGCTATATTGGGGATTTGCTATGTTGACTTTGGCTACGAAAATGTAAACCGACCCCTTCGCTACGTACCCAAGAAAGAGGCTTCTGTGCTGGCTCGAGTAGCACAATGGGGTATTTTTCAACACTTCATCATCATCATCATCAGCCTATATTTATGTGCACTGCTGGACGAAGGCCTCTCCCTGTGATCTCCAAGTACCCCTGTCTTGCGCTAGCGTATTCCAACTTGCGCCTGCAAACTTCCTAACTTCATCATCCCACCTGGTTTTCTGCCGTCCTCGACTGCGCTTCCCTTCTCTTGGTATCCATTCTGTAACCCTAATGGTCCACAGGTTATCCATCCTACGCATTACATATGGCCGGCGCAGCTCCATTTCTTCCGCTTGATGTCAACTAGAATACCGGCTATCCCCGTTCGTTTTCTGATCCACACCGCTCTCTTCCTGTCTCTTAACGTTACCCCTATGATTTTTCGTTCCATCGCTATTTGTGCGGTCCTTGAATTGTTCTCGAGCTTCTTTGTTAACCTCCAAGTTTCTGCCCCATATGTTAGCACCGGTAGAATGCAATGATTGTTCACTTCTCTTTTCAACGATAGTTGTAAGCTCCCAGTTAGGATTTGGCAATGCCTGCCTCATGCACTCCAACCCAATTTTATTCTTCTGTAAATTTCTTTTTCGTGATCAGTGTCCCATGTGAGTAATTGACTTAGATGAACGTACTCCTTTACAGACTCTAGAGGCTGACTGGCGATCCTGAATTTTTCTTCCCTTGCCAGGCTATTCAACATTATCTTTGTCTTCTGCATATTCATCTTCAACCCAATTCTCACACTTTCTCGATTAAGGTCCTCAATCATTTGTTGTAATTCGTCTAAATTGTTGCTGAATAGGACATTGTCACCTGCTTTCAACACTTAGACGATTGCTAAACGATGCCCAGGTCTGAAAGAACTGACTCGACGTCCACATCCTAGCGCGTTCCTCGCTCTTTTGTACCACGTTCCCAGACAAGAGTGCTTGACCAAAGCTATATACTACCAACGCTAACGCCAAAGTCCTCTCACACCCCCCTATCTTCCGTTGACCTACTTTTTTCGTAGACAGGCGGGAGGCTGGAGAGAGCGTGCAGCACAGGCGGCCGAGGCCGGCAGGACTGCGCGCATGCGCCGCAGTCGGAGAGCGGGCACACACACACGCACAGTCATGCGTGGTAGCCGCCGATATGTCCCCTCACCATCGGGCCGCCACGCCCTCTTCGCCTTCCTTCTATTTATCAGCGACCCTGTCAAGAGACGCACGTGGAGTAGCCGGAGGGGCGAGGGAAAGCGCACGCGTCAGCAGCCGAGGCGCGCCGCCTGCCTAGCCTCGCTAGCCTCCAGCCGGGCTCAATTCTAGTCGGGCGCAGCTTCCAGCAGGCTTGCCGCGTAAGCCTCGCAACCGAGCCCAACTCTACTCATGGGGGAACGCGGCATAAGAGAAGGTCGACGGGCGCAAGAGAGATAGCGGGGGTTCAGCCGGCCGGGAGAGAGGAGGGACCGTGCGCTCAAAGAGACGACGACGCTCGTCGTCGTCGTGTTGATGATGATAGTTTTTGTCTACACGCGGACGCGATCCTCGGGGACTGAGCCCTTAACAGCTTCGCTGTAAAAAGAAGTGAGCGCCCCACAGGGCATATTAGTCGAGTATCAGTGTATGTTGTTCTGAACCGGTCCACAATTCGTTTTCGATATCATGTAAACCAAGAAAAAGAAGGTTATTTCTGTTATTTATTTACATTTATGCAACAGCCTTAAGAATCGCTATGGGTTTTTAAGCGAAGGTTTATAGGCTCACAAGTGTCGGCGGTGGTTGTGGTGGTGTCACGCCAAAAAGTGGGCTGATCCTGGCGGTAGTGCAGAAAGGGTCCACGCTCAATGGCACATACCAGGGACAAAAAAAAAGAGAAGGAGAAAAAGAAAGATATAAGAGAGAGAGAAAGAGAGAGAGAGAGAAAGAAAGAAAATCACTAAGATCAGATACACACACTACAAGCTTCGATTACCCCCATTTTCTCGACAGGGAAGGGCTGATGATAATTTTTTTTTTTTTTTTGTTTCTCCTTCTTGGCTCAGCTTCGCATGAGGAACCTTGTCAGCTTGTGCTTATTCCAGCGCCGCAATACAATTAGACAATGCAGATAACACGCTGTCGTGAGAAGCTTGGGTTGTCTTGAGTTGGCTTACTTCATTACGGATAGTTGTCTAGTTTTCCTGAATGGCTTTTGCGTTAAGTACCGTTGAAAATTCATGCAATTCAGTGGGACCCGGATTAACTTCCACATCCCCTGACAGTATAAGTAAGAGCTCTGGTAACAATTCGGACGCGGCTACATCGCAACATAGGCGAATAATGCTACTCCACTTCAAGTCGTAGCGGCACGACACCGCAACTGAACAACAGTTCTCACTTCGGTATTCATCGGAATGGTTCTTCAAGTAGCTAACGTGAAATGTGAGGAGAGCAGTGAGGGCATTTTTTTTCGCTTGCGAAGTGTCATGCCTCAGGCCAAGTAGCTTGCGTTGTGGGGTGGTTTAAAAAAACATGCGGATCACACGCACTGTGGGAATCGATGTAAACGATGTTTTCTATGCAGTTTGCGTTGACTGACGCTGTTGACGGCGAATGTTTATGTTCTTCAGCGTCTAGTGCAATACGAAAGGGGTGAGTTTGTGTTAAAGGGACACTAAAGAGAAAAGCGATTCACTCTGTAACAGTAAATTACCCTTCAACAATGCCACAAAAGCCACTCCTACAACAATAAGACACTTGTTAAGCGAGAATAAGCGCAATAACAAAAGACGCGTGGCGACGGCTCCTTGAAGTTCTTGCACCAGCTTACTGTGACGTCATGGACTTTGACAGTGTCTTCTAGGGCTTACTTAATTGTTTAGCGGAAAAGATAGACTTCATTGTGTTCTAAAAGAGCCAACGTTTGAACGTGGGGTGTTTGGGGAACTTTTGCGGAGCCAACGTGGCCTAATACGAAAAAATACTTTGAAATCCATGACGTCACGGTGACGTACCGGCGTTGCGAATTTGGTGCGAAATTCAAGAATTATAACATTGACCTTCATTTTCTTTTCTAATAATCAGGCTATTATTTCGAAATTAGCGGAAACAGAGTTTTCAAAGAACGCTTTATTCGTCCAAACTAATTTAGTATGCGGCGTTAGCGTCCCTTTAAACGTTACCTTGCGTGCACCACTGCTGCTTGTCTGCGTAGTATACAGAACACACAGCAAGACGTGTTTGCTTCAGGCGCTGTTGTGCGCCATTGTTCATAGCTTACGCGAAGGTTAGCATTGTCATTGCCTCTCACATGGCATATAACATGGTAGCAGAAGCGATAAACTTCAGTTCAATTATGGGGCTTTACGTGCCAAGACTGCAAGCGGACTGATTATGAGGCACGCCGTAGAGGTGGACTCCGGATCAATTTGGACCACGCGCCTAAAAGCGTTTCTTGCCTTTCGCCTCGGTCAACATTCGGCCGCCGCTAGTTGGGATCAAAATCACGACCTGGAGCAATGTCACAGACATTAAGCTACCGCGAGGGGGCCAAGAAGTGCTGAGGGGGCCAAGAAGTGCGAGGGGGCCAAGAAGTGCAAGAAGTGTCGTCTTGAAATTGCGGCGCTTTATTGCGACTTTGCGTCTGCACGTCCTCCGTGAGTTGTCCACTTTATAAATTTGCACAGTGTTTATTTTTCAATAATAGCAGTAGTGTACCGTACGGGTACTTGAATTTGAATTAATCCAGTTTGTCCGCAACTGCTGCCGTGTCTAGTGGTAGCCTTTCCTTGCCTTCTAACGTCGCCTTTTCCGTCTCCCGTACTCCCCCCATGCATGCGAGCTGCTACGGCCGACGAGCGTGAAGTGGCATGGCTATTATCCACTCGTTTCTTGACTTCTCCGAGTCTACCCATTCTCTGTCTCCTCTCCCAACCTCCTAACTCCCCTCTAGACCCTTGTACGTTAGTACAAAGGTAAGCGCTGCAGTTCATGCAATACTCTTGTGGGGGGTCGCGGATAGTTCCAGCAGTCGAGAGAGTATTGTGGCAACGTCCAGACAGCTCCAGAAGGAAATTTGGCGACGCCATAGAAAGGCCCAAATGAGTTTCTTGCGTCGCGTTTCCTCTTTACCACGCTCCTGTCATGTATATGTGTATGGTATGAACGGCCTCCCTATGCAGCATCCAAGACGGCAGCAGCGCCAACGGAGGAAAACTTGAAGAGCCAAAGAAAGCTTCGCTTTAAAAGGGTGCGCCTGGACTAGGTGACCACTGACGTGGGCGATGGTGGAGGTTGCCCGGCGAAAAATATCATGGGTGCCAAGCCTAAGTTGTTGTGCCCAGCTGGAAGGACGGTTAGTCGAGGTGGCATGCAATTTGCTGATATGGGTAACGAACGGAAGCTTGATGGGAATGCTCACCAGAAGATGGCTTGCACTGGCTAGAGGCCAGTCCGACCGCGCCTGAAACGTTAGCATAGAAGAGGAGAAAAATCAACAGTCATTTAAGTATTGTTAAGTGATTTGAATGCGAAAGCAATATGAGTTCTGTAATTACTTGGTCACGTCCATGATACCTAACGTTATACATTGTCACGTGTCCTTCACAACAGTACCTTAATCCACCTTGCTCTAATTTGTACTATCCTTAATCCAATTTCATTTACCTTCATTAACTTTATTTCATCTTAATTCACTTTACTCCACCATAAGTCACCTTACTCTAACTTGTTCAAACTTTAATTCACGTTACTTCACTCTAGTTCACTGCAATTCATATTAATTACCCATAAGTACAACTATTTAACGTTGTTATACCATTTACTATCTTAGCTATTGCTACTGACGTCATACAAGACGCTGATGACATCACATTGATTTTCAGTGCCACTCGTTGCGGACAACGCCGGCTTTTCTGCCTTATGGGACATATCAAGCTTTCGCATTAATAATTGTATAAAACCAACTAGCCCAAAAGTGTGTATCGATTCCTATTCCGGCCTCATAAGAGCGCGGGCCGCGGTTTCTTTAGTTTCCTCGGTATAATATAAGGGCCCCTTATATAGCTTTATTGCCAGCTGAAGCAGACCGAAGAGCGGCTTTAGCCGTGCTCATAATAGGATATCCCGGTACACCTACTATTCCGGCTCTGCTGGCTCTCGAGCTTATTCAGCGCGGAACGGGTTTTTTTTTTGCGAGCCTCGCTGCCACCTACTTTCCGTTAGCTCGGAGAGTCATGGACACAACATTTTTTGACTACCGTATAATGCAAATTTAAGGGTCCCGACTACAAGATTGATTGGCGTTAATTTTTTAATTGCAATTATTTGGACACTCCAAGCAGATTTCTGCCATCGGCGTCGTCGTCACCATCGCTGTGAGGTTCCGTATAAAGTCCAAGGGCGGTAAAATTGTCGCGGCGGGCCGTATGCTGTATGTGTGAGTGAAAGCGCGAGAGGGACGCGCGCTTTCACGGAAAGCAAACGCACAGCGGAGAGCAAACGCGACGTCTTCCGTCGCGCGAAAGGCCGTGGGGGGATGGGAGGGAGGGAGGGAGGGAGGGGGGGCGCCGTTGTGCTGCGGCACCAACTGCGTATCTTGAGAACGCGAAAGGGGGAAAGTGGGAAGGCAGTGCGGCAGGGAGGGGGTGCGGCTTCTACTCTGCCAACAACTGCGTACTTGTACTTTGTGCACCTGCGGGCGGTCTCGCGCACCATATCTTGAAAGCGATCTGCACATGGCTCCTATCTGTGTATGCGCTGTGCACATAAAAATATAGGAGTCATGTGCAGATAGGAGCCAAATGCCGCTTAGTTTCCGTTGAAGCGATGGACCTGCACGAACCTTTGCTCACTGCTTCCGCCGCTCTTGCTCACGCCAGCGTTTTGACAGTGGTTATCTGCGGTCATCGAGTGTGATCTATTCAAGCTTGCTTGTGCGCGCTGAGACCAAGCTTGTTAATTCAGTTAGCGAATGTATCGAAGTTTACACAGCCGATAAAACTATTATCAGTATTACGTATAGCTCTCTACTAATTTGCTATCGTAATTGAAGCTGCGCCTTTCGTGGGAAACTGCGACTTTTTTGGAATATACCCACAGTGGTTATCTGCAAGTAAAGCGTGCGTGCGTGTGTGGGGGGGGGGGGGTTGGTTCACATGAGGTTCAATTCAATTCAATTCAATTCATTTTTATTGATAAGTAAATTAGTACATAGACTAGTATACAGGAAGGGGTCCCAAAGTAAAAACTGCAGGCGGGACCCCTTAGGTTCACACACATAACCATATAGAATGCCCTCGGCTGTCAACCAATAAGAGAAACACACACACGCACGTTTACCACGTGCGTGTGTGTGTTTACCACGTGATGTTTACCTGATTTACTTTCCTATCTATGTAAACACCCCTCCTACACACACACACTTTAATTGCCGATAGGCAATTGACCTGTGGGGTGTTAATATATATATATATATATATTGAGGATATTCCGGGATCCGGTAGTTGAACAGGAACTTGTAGGTTGAGGACCCACGTACGAAAAAAGCAATACTTTATTTACTATGCTTCGGCCGGGTTCTGGCCTTCGCTGACGAAGGCCGGACCCTGGCCGCAGCGTACGAAATAAAGTATCGTTTTTTTTTTCGTACATGCGTCCTCAACCTACAAGTTCCTATCTAGATAAATTGTTCCACTGCCAGATTCGAACACAGGACTTCTAGCACATGCATAAGCACAACACTGTAACCATACATTACGACACACATTTGCTTTGTTTCGGTTGGGAGGAAAGCTCCACGTCTGACATGCATTAGGTGAAATCGATCTGTAGAGCAAATTTGGTAGTGTTCAACAACTTGAGTTAGGCGAGTTGGTTTATGCTGAAGCTATAACAAAGCGGCGTGATGGAGCGAGTGTAACGTTAGCCCTGTTTTGTATGTCCTCGGTCCTCTTCCCATAGCGCTCCTTCAGGGTACTTTCAGCAAATATCGTCTTCATTGTTAGGGTCTGTTTTTAAAGGTTTCTGGACAAGTCTCCACTTACACACATGCAAAGAAGGTCTGGTGTGCTTCTAGAGCGCCAGTGCCGACTACAACTTCAGAGAAGAATAACGTTTTTCAACTGCTGATTTAGAAGTCTTTCGTTGAGAGGTATGAACATGTCGAAATTTATTCCAGGCGTTTCATGGTTGTGTCGACAAATACGCGTGCAAAGAATATCGAATGCAATGCATCTTGTTGCGGCCTCAGAATTGTCTGAGACGATTTCTGGAGGCTCTCTCGAAGTAAAATAGCAACGAAATTCGAGCGAAAAAAATAATTACAAAAACCTACGGTAAGTCAACGAGCACGTGCAAATCTTCCTAGCAGGTTTTTCACGCACCGGAGTCACACGGACACAATTTTTTTGAACAAGGAAGCTTACAACCAAACTACGCTTTCTGCGAAACGAGCGGAAGCAAATGAAAGAAACAGATACGCCAGCGAGTCTTCAGTTGAAATATAGACGACAAATTACGGCGTAATACAGCTATTACCATCATCACGTGCACTTCAGAGAAGCTAGAATAATTCGTATACTCATTATTTGCATAAACAACATTGTACATGGTCACTCAACCTGACGGCATGCACGTCGTTTTATAAACTCTTATAATATACATGTATATGGTGGTATATGGTACTAGCGAGCCTGAGAATTGCGGCGCGTAAGCCGCAATTCTCAGGCCCGCCAGCACCATATACCGCGCACGTACACGTTCCTATTTCTAAATCATCGCCACTTTGTTTTTAAATGCACCGACAAGAAAACAGGAAAACGCCAATTCGCTCGGTCGCCCCACCACAGCTGAGGAAAATGCAGGAAAGCATTTCTCTCGGGCTTTCCAAATCGCTTTTGCAATTCCCACTATTCGACGGCATCGGTGTTGTTGGCGCATAATCTCGGCTCACACGAAACCGCGCGCTGGCGTGAGCATCTTGCCAGCGCGTTCTCCGTTGCCTGCAATTCTAGTCAATCCGACGTATTGTTTTTTTTCTTCTTTTTTTTGTTTTTGCATGTGCCCTCTGCCGCCAGTTTCCACCGCATACCCATCTCGTCGCCAAGTGTGAGTATGAGAGAAAACTTGCGTCAGCCGTATATATATATATATATAGGAGCCGAAGCCACGGACCTTGGTGGCAGAGGTGTTTTATACCGACGAGGCGTGTATTGTGTGCACTGAGAGCAGGGTGTCAAGCACTGGTGTTTCACGCCATATAATGTCTGATGCCACACTAGCAGGAGCGGAAACGAACAAAATACCTGTTTTTGTATATGCTGAACAGAAAACTACAATAGTGGTTTCCAGTGAATTGAACTCGATCACCGGCGGTGTTTATACCAAAGGGGCGAAACTCGTGAATGAAAGTGATAGAGACCTCAGCAGGAAACGAGAGTCGCACGGTGCCGTTTCTTTTGATTTCAGAAGATATTTGCCTTTTTGATGTTCTTCAGCGATTTCCTGTTGCTGTTGGAAAGAACAAACGTGTCCACATGCGCGGAATGTTTTCGAAGCAGTATGCTGTTGCGGTGTTTCTCAACGCAGCTGGCAAATACCTCCCCCCATCCCTACGCGACCGGGATCCGACTTTAGCTTCCGCTTTTTATATATTGCTCCTCCGTTTCCTAGCTGCGCGCGCTTCGGTAACGCATATAGAGAGAAGTGCAAACCGTTAAGCGATCTCTGCGTAAACACATTTCATCGTGACGGAGACGCATACAGAACAGCTGCAGCAAGCGGGACTGTGGTGTGCCGAGTACATACGTCTCTGAGAACGAGGATTATAGGTCCGCAAAGCTTTTCCGCATATCGCCAGATGGCACACGTGTCGCCGAGGCCCACGCTAGAGCTGCCTCCTAGGTCTGCGTCGTGACTACATTTGCAACTGTCGTAAAACCGCAACGGAAGTTTAACGACAGCACGCACACACAGTCTAATATACAGGGTGATCAAAGTTAAGTTGACAGGTTTTTTTTTTTTAATTGGGCGCTAAGACGTACGTGAAGACAACCTCTACGTTAGCGCTATGTGGCAAGGGGGACACAAAATGAGATGATAATTATCGCTGTTGGTAGTGCAATTAACAAAAATTGAATAATTAACTTTTCACTGGCTGCAGTATACAGGCACGTTTGTATTTAAAAGTTAGAGGCAGTCGTGTTTCTACAGAGTTCCACTTTGCAGAATTCTTCTAGCATATCCGTGCTTTCAGATATCGAACTGCGAAGTTTAATTAACGTTCGCATGAATACGCATGCAAGGCAGTCATGACCGGCGCAAAGCAACTCCCTTATCTCGGAATAACAGAAGCTACCATCGTTACAGACTGCGCGGTTCCGTGTTTTGATAGCGGTTCGGACTTCTGCGCTTTGCGATTACGCCAGCCGAGAGTGAAAGGGGGGCAGTTATCATATTTGCCGATATGCCTCCTCCCCATTGCCACACTCAACGCAGTACGCAAAAGGCGCGTCACACAAGGGAGGAGCTTTGCCCCGGTCATGACTGTCTTGCATGCGTAATCATGCGAACGGCAATTAAACTTCGCAATTTAGTATCTCAAAGCATGGATACGCTGGAAGAATTGTGCCAAATGATCTCTATAGAAACACGACTGCTTCTAACTTTTTAATCCAAACGTGCCTGCTTACTGCAGCCAGTGAAAACTTTATCATTCAATTTTTGTTAATTGCACTGCTAACAGCAATAATTATTATCTCACTTTCTGTCCCCTCGCCACATAACCTTAGTGTAGAGATGGTCTTCACGTACGTCTCAGCGACTCATTAAAAAAAACTGTCAACTTTGATCACCCTGTATAGAGTGACTCGATAATTGGCATTTGTTGCTACAGCTGCGTTAGCATTTTGCGATAGGTTGCAGGCTGAATGGTACACGCAGTACCTCTTTCGAGAACAAGATGCTCCAGTGCGTTGTGTCTACGTATAAGGGCGTCCAAGATGGCTTTAGCGAATGCAGGTTTGTTAATATTCGGGCTCCCTTTAGGAGGGCGAGACTAATAGGAGGTTGTCAGCCATTTTGCGGAGCAAATCACATAATTGTTCGCATTATATTTAGTTACATAATTACTCAGGATCATTTTATTGACCCGGCAAGGCATGAATTTATGGGGAAAATACTTGTTATGAGAGTACTATATAGTGTTTTTCGTAGGGGCTTATTCAGCAGCACTGGAATTCGTGAATTTCATCTAGCAATTTTTTACAAGTAGTAAAAAATGTCCGAGCAGTATATGAAAAGAGCACATGCGATTGCCCGCTTGCTAGCCACTATCTCATTGTTGTCAGTCTGGCCGCGAATCAATTAACGGTGCTTTTAAGCCATAGTACGGTGTTTCAGGTTCTTCATTCTGCTTATCGCTATCATAAACGTCACGCCTGCTGTTTTCGGCAGTGCATCTGCGAACACTCGCTAGCGTGAATTTCGAAAAGACCCGCGGTGTTGGCGTAGTGGCTTTGGCGTTGAACTGCAAAGTCTGAGGGTTTTCAAATCCCGGCATCAAATCCCGGCCACGGCGGCCGCATGTCGATGGGGTCGAAATGCAAGATCGTCCATGTACCGTGCATTGGGTGCAGCAGGTGGTCAATTAATTAGGAGTCTCCCACTATGGCATGCTTCATAATCATATCGTGGTTGTGGCAAGTAACACCACGGAAATCAATTCAATTTTGAAGACAACGGCTGCGTAATTGGCGTTTCGCTTTCTCAGCGGCAACACACCATGGCTAACACGCTTACCCTAAAATCTGCAAGAATGTTTTACTCTACACGTTAGCGTGCTCAAAAAAAAAAAAAAACTTACGCCTATAGAAGCAGTAATTTAAAGCTGCGTAATAATTCCAAACTGCGCACTAAAATATCCGACATGAGTTTGACACCGATATTATTAACACTTATTTGACGTAGTTCGCGTGTCGCCTGTCACTGGTATCCTCATGTTTATGACAAACCAGTGCCGTGATAGCTGCAAAATGTTAACTGTGATTGCTGACAGCTGAATGGTGTCCAACTTAAAACCGGAATTTATCGACATTATTAGTGAGTGTGTTTAGTGGCAGTGAGCCGGTATCATAACGTCTAATTATATCCGGCTGAGAACTTTGATCGTTATCAGCGGTGTTGGACTGCTGAGCACGAGGTCGCGGGATCGAATCCCGGCCACGGAGGCTGCATTTCGATGGGGGCGAAATGTGAAAACACCCGTGTACTTCAGATTTAGGAGCGCGCATGTTAAAGAACTCCAGGTGGTCGAAATTATTCCGGAGTCCCACACAACGGCGTGCCTCATATTCAGATCGTTGTTTTGGCACGTAAAACCCCACAATTTATTTTTTATCCTTATATGCAAAAAAAAAAAGACAGCGCGATGTGCATTACTACGGACGTAAATACGTCCGTCCGTCACTCCGTTAATGAATAAGCGAAGGAAGCAACGATGCTAAGTCATGCTTCACCAGACAAAATATGTCAACAGATTTGTCAGCAAATGAGATAAAAAGGTAGAGTAGCTTCACATCTCACCGTGAAAGCCACATAGAAAGAAAAAATGGCTAACATCACTTCGCTACTTCCTCCTTGGGCAGAAGGGACGTTTGGTGGTTTTGCCTTCCTCAGCTGCATGAAAGCCTCTTCCGCTGCAACACTGCAACAAGTTCAATTATTCGTATCAGATGCTGTAACTAGTGTAATAAGATACAGGTCATCGAAAAAGACACATGACTTTAAAATGCATACTCGCCCTGTGTTCTCTCTGTTAACTCTTACTCTTCATCATCTTGTATGCGTGCTGTGAAAGATCGAAAGTGTGTACGGCGGCGCTTGCGAGCGAATGCGAGTCGGACGCTGTCACGATCAGCGTTCTCGACTCATCCACGAGAAAAGGGGCAACCGATGAGGGAGAGGCGATGAACAACATACAGCTCAAAGCACAAAATCCGCTACAGCAGGTAGGGCGTCCTTAATCGAGGGTTAAAATAACAACCAGAAAATGAAAGTATACCAGCCAACCACAGAAACCCCCCAACAAGCAAACGCTAAGGTTTTACAGAAAATGCTATTAGCACAGTTATTCTACTTTGCAGATTCCGCTAAGAAAACTGAGAATATAATTTTCCTTTTTTCTTCTTTCCTAGCTAGCTCGCACGCTCGCAAACAAACTTACGTGCGTAAGCTCGGTGAGTCTCCTACCGTGGACAAATCCCGGCATGCTGCACACCATTGACCGCGGTCTTGCACACACGCGAGCGCGTTCGTCAGCCACCGCCTCGAAGCAGCTCGTCCCCAATTCGTCTTCGTCTAATGGATGGCCCGCCAAGGTTCATCGTAAATCTCGACTAGTAGTAGAGTGCTGCTTCATTCCAGCCCTGTTTATCTTGTTGCTTAGTTCTACGCGTCGTCTACCTCTCGCAAAATACTTTGTTTTTCTACCAGCTTCCGATTGAACAGTGCTCCTTGTTTATGTGTATGCATTCGCCTTCTCACCCTTTATTTAATTTTCTTGTGATTCTCATCAATACGAAAAGGCATGCGGGTTTTTGTTTTCGTGTTTCGGAATCCCTCCCAGCCTTTTTACTCTCGATACTTGCGTCCTCCATGTCGCGAAGCTTTGTTTCGTCACGTGTCCCTGTTTCTACATTTAAGTATCTGCAAAACGCCATCATAAGTGCACATTAAGTCCTAGTCTTGGGTAGGGTATTAAGATATAAGGAGATAAGATTGGGTATTTGTGAGCTAAGCATGTATTGCTACAATGTCATTTGTTTAGAATGTGTCGACAACGGGTACCTATATGCACGGGATATTCTGGATTGCATTTGCTCCCTTGTTACGAGGGGGTCATCTTTAGACTACATGTAGTGAAATGGAGACGTAGAAGCTGTTTGCTGTTTTTGGAAAACTTCACACCAGGCACTTTCAAAAGAAACAGTTAAAATGAGGCAGCGCATGCAGCACGCACATGAATACACTACCCGCTCTCGCTCACAACATATAAAACAGCGTATATTAGCGATACAAGAGGAAGCGACGGTAAGTTAATATAAAGTACTGACATACTTACTTAAGAATATTCGAGCCATAGTCTGAAAACAAGGGCACATAATACCTGCACTGGAGCAGAGAAGAAACCACGCTGAAACGTTTTATCTTTCAAGGTACACACGTCCGAACAGACATTTATGCCTCGGCAAAGTCTTGAATTAGCCAACCAGCTACTCTTCCGACACTAAAAATCCCGATGGCGCAGCGACTGTGCATTCTGCCGCTGAGCGTAGTGTAATTAACGGTTCCAATTCTGGTAGGAACTAAACGCAAAGAGGGACGTACTGAGTACGGGAATCAATTGCGGCTCCCGACATGTTCAAAAGCAAGTCATCACTCTCCATTACAGTGCAGGCGGCCTGGTACATTTATTGTGAGGGGCGGCGATTGACTGCTGCAGCTGGCCAGCGGAGCAGCATACCGTCGTTCATACCCGGTAGCCTAGAGCGTTCTTTATCCAGTTCGTGCCTGGTTCATCGTCCTCTTCCTCTGCGGTCATTGCTATACTAGCACCGCTACAACATCATCGAGCAAGGCCCTTCCGATGGTTTGATTCACTACAATCAATCAGTCAAACATTCAGTTCGTCCGTTCGGTCATCCAGCCATCCATGCGTTCGTCAATTCACTCACTCACTCAGAAGTAGAAGCAGTAGTAGAAGAAGGATCTTGAGAATTGGCTACTTGGTTCAATGTGAACGAAAGTTTTCAGCGCAAACAAGACGAGCACAGCAAGTCCTGTTTTCAAAGCGATGCTTGCTTTCCCTTTTCCCCGGGGTTTGACGTTAGTCATCGTTTCCTCGACCCATATATTTATGCACATACAGTATGCCGACAACTTGGGGCACTTAGTATGAGTTGCCTGCTGTCTTGCCGAGTAGACAACATGGACCGTTAAGTATATGCCCGAATACACAACTTGCTACGGGCTGCCGCCTTGTCTAGTAAATAACCTAGTCAATGCAGGTATGTGTTCATCCTTGACCAATCAGGCAGAAGGGGATCTGTCACTGTGACAGAAGTGTTACGAACCCTTAAGTGTATTTAAGTATGTGTCGCACCTCTCTGTGCGCATACACTTCTCACCAACGTTCTTCCCTCGACAAGCATACATGGTACATCGCCTTGGTTCTTTTCGTAATCGGGACGCAGACACACCACAGGCAACCAGGCTGTACTCGTGTCATCCACTACTGCGGCCAGCTTGCTACTCAAATTATCTTCGCGTCATTGCAGATACCAACATTGCGTTGGATCTGCTTGATTTTATATGGGATTTCTTCCGTCCTCGTCCTGCATTTCCGTTATCAGTTCGGTTCGGTTCGGTTCGGTTCACTCGGTCGATCGGTCGGTCGGTTGGTCATGCTTTAAGATAAGGCACGCTTCTTTTTTTATTTTGAATTTAATTTTGAATTTATTTGGTAAATATAAAATATTCATTTCAAAGAAGTCATAAATACAAGAGGAGGTCTCATGGTCAAAATACTGAATGCGAGACCTCCTGTTCATAGTTTATTTGCAGGATTGACACCATGTCAATGCCGTAATCTCAAAATAGTAATGAATTAAGATTTTATTGGAGCAGTAGCCGTATCCTAATCTCAGAAAACGTCTAATCCTCTACTTTCGAGGACGCCAGATGATTAGATAGTGTGATGAGATTACGAGATTTGCAGGCACAGGATGGTCTCGCCTGACGCATTACAGGGGTAATTAGAGATTTCTGTGAGAGGCCTTCGTCCTGCAGTGAACAATAAAATAGATTGATGATGGTGAACAAGAAGAAGAAGGAAATGATGATGATGATGATGATGATGATTTTGAGGAGAGAATTTGATTTGAAGATAATTTTCCCACTATAGTCATTGACATTATAAACCAAAGGAAGAAGTATATCTCTTTATAGCTTTACAGTAGCGTATCACTTTCGGTATGAAGCTATCGACGTTTAAAAGCAAGTTGTAAAATAAAGCAAAAAAAGGGAGCCTAAATTCTGCGAATGCGGAGTCAACAAAGAAGTAAAATACCGGTGAGGGCTCGATGAAATCAGCTGTTTCAGTGTCGAACAGTCAGCCAGCATTTCGCAGGAAACCAAATCAAATGACGCGGCACATACGTGTCCGCTTCCAGCTGGCTGTCGCAGTGCCTGCGGCGAGATTGCCAGCAAGCGCCGAGCTTTCCGTGACAACCGGCCGCCTTGTTTGCCGTCCGCATTTTGCCACCAACTGTGTGTTTTCGCTGATGCCGAGTCAACGGGGTTTCACGTCTCTCTGCCGAGCCCACTGCCGTCAAGAGGAGTACAGGCGAATGCGACGGTACGGGCTACGGGACGGATGGCGAAAGAGAACAATGCCTGGAGGAGCACATAAATAACTAATCAAGCCGGTGTCTAGAGATGCCAGAAATCAGCGGCGACAAATCCTTCACCGCCCTGCGGACAATGCCGCCTAATATCACGCTGCCCTACATTGACTAGCACAGGAACGTTAAAAGAAAAACGCAGAAGAAATTGACGGAGAGGAAGAAGGTTTTGGAGGAGAAGACAAATGTCTCCGACCAGAAATAGACTTACCCGCTGGGCAGCAGAGTGGCCGATATCACTACGCCTTGGCGGAGATAGGAGCAGTTTTCAGGGTTCTCGGCGTACTCAAGAGGACACGGATATTCCTCCGTTTCCGAGTATACACAACGCTTTTGAATGCCTCACTGTGTCGCTCAGCCGCTTGCAGTTAAGCCTTAAGTCGAAAACAAACCAAGACTTAAGCCGAAAACAAACGCCACTGAAGTGGTTTCCTCAGACTACTCCAATGCCTAGAGTGACCGAATCGCACGAAAGCAAGTGGTTCGCCTTGGCACAGCTAAGATGTGCACCCCTTCAATTCTTGCGTGCACAATGTGTACAACTTGACATCTTGAGTGCCATGCATGCGACATGGTGTTTAGTGGCGTTAATGCGGCGAAGACACTCCTGCGTCAGTGAATCTGTTTGCTGCGCGATGCACATTGTCATGATCTTTAAGGTAATGTAGCAATGAAACTGGAGGAAAGTTTCATTGCTGGAGGAAAGCGGCTAGGCAGGTAGTTCTCAAGATTGGGAATAAAATAATATTGGAATTGTGCCACCCTAAAAAGAAGGGTATGCTCTAGTTTTATTTAGACTCTCTCATTTACATGCCTAAAGTGTTTTCGTCTAATACCTGTAGTAACTGTACGAAATAGCGGGTCATATATTGAGCTGGGCCCACAAAATATCACTCGGACATTTTAGAGATCACCAGTGACTCAAGGCGACGCATCCTTCTCGTTGAAAACATTTGAGCGGCTTGGAATATTCTTTTCACAGTGTTCGCCTACCAGACCTGACTACCATTATTCGTCACCACGTTTACCGCTGGACACAATTGACAACCCGCTTCGTTCCTCATCCGCTTTGTCCTTGGTTTTTGGTATAACTCTAGGAGACGTCAACTTCCTTAGTCTTCAGGTATGATCATGTCGACTTTGCTCCTATATTCGCTATTCCATCCTTGTTTCGTCGTCATGAGCTTTCATGACTGTCGTGTTTTCTGCTCCTACTATACCTACTGGAGAGGCGGCAATGACTCGAGCATTGGTTGCACGTTTACGCTGCGACTATAAATCGATATCGTCACGTAGTTTGTTTTGTAGTTGTAATTGCCTCATGCACATACGTCAAGCTTTTATGTAGACCATAACTATAAACTCCTTGAAATACCACTGCGATATTTCTAGCGCTATGATGGGATAACCGCACTTATTAGCAGCTTGAAGTAGTGTCTACGATTTAGTTTGTTCTTTAAGCTCCATGCAACAATTAAACTCGGAGAAAACGCTGGGGTTGCCACTGGGTGGTGGGGGGAGTACATTGAAGTCGTACTGTTACGGACTCTGCAGTTTGCATACTTCAGGACTGGTGGACCCTATAAGCATAGAGGCAGTAAAACACTGTTCCTAGAACTCTTGTAATTTTTTGTTTGGCCGTTTTCTTGCGGGTGCATGAACGATTTGGACGTTGGAATATTGTAACAGATTGCACTAGAGAGGCCTTGCTTGCGCTTTGACATAAGCCGCTATGTGGCCATTGCCGTCCATCAGGGTAATGAACAAAATAAAGTTCGCTAAAAAAGAAAGGGCGTTTGTTACACAACACAGCAATTCAGAAACGCGAAGACATTGTATATTTGATGACTCGGCAGTTGACAACTCGGTTCTGTATTCTGTTTCATCGGTGAATGAGCAACATAACACAGAAGCCGACACGGTCTGAAATATTAAGTATGTAGGATGTTAAAAGCGTAACAATCTTTTTTTTTAGAGATCTTTGCGAAAAAAGGAGAAAACACAAGTATGAAGACCAAGTTTGTATGTGAGTTGTGAGATGAGCAATACTGTTAGCACCGAATAGACTGCGCGTGCCAATTCGGGACGTTTAGCAGGATTAATGGTTCGTCAGTAAGGACTGAGGCAGTTTATCTACTTAGTGAAGAAATAGGAGAAGTAAATACGCAGCGATGTAGTGTTTCTTGATTCGTTGGGTAGCGAAAATGAGGCTAGTGAAGGAGCGGGAAACAAGCTGTTGATTAAGCTCTGCGTAAAATGTAAGTTGCTAACATCTGAGGAAGGACTGGGTAATGTTAACAGTGAAGTTGAAGAGACAAACTGAAAACGATGAATACGTATAGAAAAGGGGTACACATTGAATAGAAGAAAGCGCGAAATTGAACAAAGGGGCCCGCATTCATGAAAATTAGCTTCCGCTAAAAATTTCCGTAAGAGCAAGTGCCAGTCAACGTGACGACGGGTGTATTATTAGTGAAGGTTGCCGGCGAATGGCAAACAGCGCTTGCAGGCGAAAATGTTTGTGAATTCGCCCCATAATGTTTTACGTCGTCCTGCGGCACAGTGCGACGTAAATCAATTGGAGCAACTGAAGCTCTTTAATGTGCAGCTAAATCTACGTAAACTAACGCTATCATTCTCAATCGTATTCGAATGCAGCTCCAGCGGCAACAAATCCAACCCGACACGTTGTCTACAACAGTGGAATACCATAGACACTGCACCGCGGAGGGTAATTGTTTCCCTATACGCTAATAAACGTTGCAATTGTCTTGCTGCTGCAACGAGCCAGCTGGTTGCAGCGTCCTGCTCTAGCTAATCTGTGCTTTTATTATTATTATTTTTATTTTGCTGTTATCCCGCCGTTCTGGAGCTGCTTTCAAAAACATACCCGCTCCTCCAGAATCTATAGCTTCACCATGAAACAACCTCACGTATACGCAACCTCAGTTCTTTACCTCCGCAGAATCCCGCATCCAGTTGGGATAATGTTCAGATGCCGCGCTTTTAAAAGCAGCCGCTTCCCTTGAGAAGAGATTTCAGCTTCACACGGTCTTTTTCTTTCTTGAAATTTTTCTTTCATAATTAATTGGCTTTTAAGGCCAGCGGCACTCAGCACCCTATCTTCCTTCATTTTTATCACCATTTCCCACTGTCTTAGGTTCATAAAATATAAAATAAATAAATAAAAACAGGCAAGCAAGACTTCAGAGGCACCAGACATCGATACGGCGGAGGTAGAACAAAACAAATGGCACAGCAAACGCTGGATATTTTTGTTCATAAATAATGAGACATTTCACCGGCGATGCTGACGGCATTTATCTACGTTGCGTCGGAAAAGGGCAGGTAGAAGAACTACGCAAAAAAGTAAGCTTTAGCGGCCGCCTGCGGACGCACCTGGTGTCCTCCGTGTGCTTACAGCGGCTTCGAACGGAAAGTAAACGGGAAGAAAACCCTGATAATACGAGGAGTAGCGGTATACGGCGGAAGTCAGGCGCGTGGCTATAGCTTTAAGGCCGCTTTTTTGCGCATCTAAAGCTCGCTCCATTATAGCTTTAGTATTGTGATGAAATGAACAAAAATGAAACGAGAAAGAAAACTGCAGCCTACAGCGCAAAACTGCGGCTGAAAGAGAGCGCTTTTGATTGATTCATCTGTTTCTTCCTACTTACCGCGAAGAAAAAAAAGTGCGTCTTATAAATATAGCACACAGACGGTGAATAAAAGATAACATTTGAGGCGTTCTTGAACATTAAGGACTAGCAACGAAGAAAAGAAAGTGACAGAGCTGCTTTCGTTGGGCGGCGCTAAAGTAGCTACATACATTTATTGTGGGAGATGTCATAGTATACGGTGAGTGAAGAAGCTTCTTGTAAAGACTCATCTTTCAAGTTTAATTCGTTCAAAACAAAAATAAAGGCCCCCAGTCGTTCTCCTATGGCGCTGGAGAAAATAGCGCCGTTTTCTTCAACATATTCACTCTCTCCTCGCTCTGTGACAAAAAATCGCACGAAAAAAAAATCTAAGAAAGGAATCCAGTGGGCTTTATGACGTCTTTGGTCTCATTCACTTAGATACTACAGTAATAATGCGTTATTCAGTCAAGAAAAACAAGGGTAAACCGTTGTGCTGATAACCACGGTGGCCACTTTGTGAGTTTGCTGCCTTGATTTCTCACGTTTGGTTCAGTTGGCTGGAGTGTCAAAATTCGGAAGTCCGGAGGCTTCCAGTTCGATACCTGTTGTGGTGGCTTATTTTTCTGTCAAATTTTCATATTTTCATTCAGGATCTTCGTGATGTCATCATGAGTCACCGACAGGATTGCAAGGCTTCGAAGCTTCTGCTTATCTGGGGCCAGGGGCGTAATTCACTAAGCGGCGCTGTACGTATGCAATTTCTTAGCAAAGCTGTTCTTACGCTGAGATAAGGGTGCAACCGAAGTGGCAGCCATTTAACTTACGCTGTCGTATGAGAGCGAGGAGGAAACAAAGCTCGGATTAAACGACAAGAAATGAAAGAAGTGCGGTTAACTGATAGCATGATCGCACATCGTGCTGATGTAGTCGAGGCTATATTCTTACGGCAAATCACCGCACACCCCTATTCGACAGCTTCACTCTCCGGGCGTCTGCTATTGCGCCGCCAAGCTCAACCGCGTTCGCCCGTTCACCGCACTACCGTTGTAATAATTACAGTGAAAGTGTTTGTTACGATCCTGTGACATCACCCCAGCCAAATTATTTGTTGGCCCATTAGGCTCCGTGGCTCGCCAAGCTCGGTGGGCAACACTGGTTCACCGCACCAAATAAACACCAATGAGCCCAGGTGCTCAGCGGTCAGACATCGTTCACCACTAGCACGCTGCGTGTCGTCTCTGGGGCGAAGGTTGCCTCGACCCTCCCCCCCCCCCCCTCGTTTACAAGTTCGGGGCGAATCGTGACACTGGCGACGAGGGAAGCCCACGTGTCGACCCAAGCCACCGCGAACGGCGAAACACCACACCCCATTCCTACAACCATGCCACTGTACACGAGGCCCTGTTCCGTCGTCTGTGTCACCGTATATGCTGACCGTCGAAGTCTGCGGGTACCCCATTTTCGTGGAGCTAGACACAGGGGCCAGCATGTCGGTCAAGGCCGGAAAACTGTTCAAGCGTACCTTCCCCGGTGTGTCAGTCAAGGCTTCGGGCGTCATGCAGCGCAGCTACTCCGGACAGCTCTTCCAGGTCCAGGGGCAGGATCAGGTCAGCGTTCGCTTTGATGACAGAGAGGCAACCCTTCTCCTTTATTTAACCAAGGGGTCGTCACTGACGCTGCGGGGCCGAAACTGGTTTCACGCACTGGGCGTTCGGTTGCCGGAGTACCAGGAGGCCGTCCTACATGTTGTTTATGACGTACCAAACCTCCTGAACGATTTCAAGTCCCTGTTCCAACCGGGGGTGGGCACATTCGTGGGCACGACGGACAAGGAAGGCCTGGCCCTTACGTTCGGGGTTGAGCGCTTTCACCAGTACTTGTGGGGCAGGAAATTTGAGTCGGTCATGAACCACAAATCGCTGTTGGGGCTTCTGGGGCCGAACAAGGTGGTTCCTGTGCAGGTATCACTTCGAGTGGTACGCTGGGCCTTGAGGCTTGTGGCCTACAGATACCGGCTGGTCTACCGCCTGGGAAAGGCCCTGGGACCTGCTCATGCCCTGAGCCACCTGCCCCTGCCGGAGGTGCCTGCTACTGTTACAGAGTCTGCTGAAGTGTTCATGCTGGAGCGCGCGTACCCGGAAGTACTCTCCAGATCTGTGGTGTCGCAGGCGACCAGCCGGGAACCAGGCCTGTCCCAGGTGGTCAAGGCGGTGTCCCAAGGGGAGGAGTTGGTGCAGCAGGCTTACAGCCACAAGGCTGCCGAGTTGAGCCTGCAGCAGGGCTGCTTACTGTGAGGTTCCAGGGTGGTGATCCCACAAAGTCTCCAGTCCAGTGTCCTGCAGTTGCTGCCCGCGTGTCATCTTGGTGTGGAAGAGACAAAGATCGTGGCCCGGTCTCACGTTTGGTGGCCTGGCCTGGATCAGGACATTGCTCACATGGTGCACAGCTGCCAAGTCTGCCAAGAGCATCAGCGCGCCTCACGTCATCTGGAGATCACCCCCTTGCCGTTCCCAGAGAGACCCTGGTCCCGCTTGCATGTGGATTTTGGGGAACGCCTTCAAGGGCCACTGCTTCCTGATAGTGGTGGACGCCTTTTCGAAGTGGATGGAGGTTCTGCCTGTCACCACTCTTTCAGCAGCCGCGACTATTGCGGTGCTGAGAGAGGTCTTCACTGCCCAGGGTTGCCGGAAGTCATCGTGTCCGACAATGGCCCCGCTTTCTCCATCACACAGCATCTGGCCTGGCTGACGGAGAACGGAATCCACCGGATGATGGTTCCGCCGTACCACCCTGCTTCAAACGGTTGTTGCGAATGTCGATTGTCCGTGGTGTCCACGAAGGTTCCATGTATGGTGCCGTGCCAGGTGCCGAGAGGAGGAGATATCCAGGGAGATTAGAAAACTGTTTTATATACACTGTACAGGGTACATTACAAGATGGGCTCCATGATATTGGAGCCGTCTACGTTCTAACGTCTTTGCATGTAGTAGCGTTTACATCTCCGAGCGTTCTCCATGGTCGAGCGTGCCCTACATCGTCAAGCGTGCTCTACATGGTCAAGCCTCTCCTCACAACACTCAAGTCCGCTGTTTTATCCCTTTCGTTTCCCTCTTTCACTCGACGAGGGAATACACTGCAGTTCATTTAGCCAATCAGCATCTTGGATCAGGTGGCCATATCCCGCACGTGATGTGTCGTGGTTTCCCGCCGGGTTCCGCCTCCAATCTTGCTAGGTCGCCCCCGAACACAGGCAGCGGTTGACACCTTGGGAACCGAACGTTGATGTCGTTCCCCCGGGATTGCCAGACACGGGCCCCTTTCAAGATTCGCCTCTCCATAGCGGTCAGTTCGCGGAACCAGGTAGGGCGGTGGCTGTCTCGAAAGGCAGCAGTCGGCGTAGTGTCGTCGTGGTTCGGGCGGCGCTGGTAATTCACGGGACCGCACCAAGGGTCGACGCTGCCGTTTAGCCACGCATCAGGTAGCCCGGAGACCAACTGCTAATCCCTCAGTCCCAGGTGACAATTCTCGGCCGCGAGAAAGGGGCGCCAGGTTGGCGCGTCGGAGTCGGCGCCGGCCTCCTTTGTCCCGAAGGACCTCCAGACACAACAGCACCCCCGCCGCCAGATGATGCATCGGGAGGTCGAGTTGTCCTATGCAGCTCGGCCGGTTTGATGCCTGCTTCGTTCAAAGCCATGGGGCCGCTGCTTCCAGGAATGATGATCTTCCCGCCAAAGGCCTCTTCATATAGGTGGGCTCTGACTGGACTGCAGAAATGCATGATGACAAGCTCCAAGGACCGACCTGTGTCAGCCACACACAATGCTGCAAGCGCCACTGCAAGCCACTCTCATCGCCAGACTTTACCAATTCCAAAAATCTGACAACCCCCTATCTAACGAAAACCCTGAAACACAAGGTGCGCGTCGATCCGGACAAGTACCAAGAAACTTGCGATGATGTGTCTTCGCAAACAGACACCAACTGGGCTTATGTAATAAAGCTAAGTAATTATGAATTAGAGCTTCCACAGATCAGGAAGGCGAAGGGAGAACTGGCCTTCACTAATTCACATTCCGTAACACTTAGCACAAATATCTACATAATCCCTACCTAATACCGAAAATGCCAAATAAACAGATGGGCAAACTATCTACGACTTATTAAAACTCGTGCAAAAGCTCCGGTCATCAACTTGCGCAACCTGCGCGTGACCTTCTAAACTATTTGCAACCCTGACACTGTTTGCAATTCAATTCTTTATCTGCCGCCACGTACACACTCCCCTTTAAATCGTGAGTCTAACCTGAGCCGGGAAAGGTTAACAACATAACAAAAACTGCGACATTCTTTATGCCTGTCAAACATTCAACACCCATCTCCCACAAAATGAATACAAAAGAAGAAGAAAATGCTACCCGTCTTCCTTGTTTACGTATTCTCCGGCCCCAATCGCACCCCTTTCTTTCAAACGAACTCGAGGGGGTCACGCATTCCGGGGATTTCGCAAGGTGCTGTCGCGAAGAAGGCAAAATCCGCTGATTTGCCTGACACACCTTGTAGCTGCGACTTTAGGACAGCCGCTTCCAAGTGTTGGGAGGGGGATGCACTGACAGACCCGTGCGCGCACTGTCCCATTATCCGCTACGCAGACCCTTTTCTTTTCCCCCGCGAGTGATTGGCCATTGTAAGTAACAGCCTACAGGACGCTTCCCTTTGTCCCTCTGCTTACAATGCGCTGTACGCGAGGCGGTTAGGCGACAGTTGCCATCCCTCTGTCTACAGTGCACTTTACGCGTTGCGGTCAGGCGACGGTCACTACGCCTGAGTCTTCGGGAAACTCTCCGTTTCGCGACGTGTGTCACGCCGATCCCCGACCTTAGCAAACGCCTAAGCTTGTGGTTTACCCTCCGTCGCTTTTTCGCCGTCTCTGGCTAGATCGTGACCTTAGCGCATCTACTAATGTTGCCTTGGCGCTTCGCATGTTGGACTCTAAGCGCCTCGACCGCGTTCGCCTTTCTCGTCCTGCGCTTACGCCTTTTTCGTTTGGCATACTTCGCAGAGCCTGCGGCATCGGCACACGCACTTGAAATTTCGTTACCCCATCGGGTTTCACAGTGCGACTGCCTTTCTACTAGAGCATAACCAGATTTGTTCTTTGAGCATGTTAGCTCGTCATCAAGTCTATCTTCAACGGGCCTAGCTCTACCACTGCCCTCGATTGCATGCAGAATTCCTCGCTGGCCTTCGAAGTCGGCCTCTGCTTCCAGAACAGCCTCGCTAAATGGAGAAAGAGCTGTTTCTTCGAGCTTGTGAATGTGTCTGGTAACTAGTGGCACCACAGCCCTCTCAGCGCTGTCTGAAAAATCTTTGTTACTGCTATCTTGGCCTTCGCAGTCGGCCACGAGTTCTAGGGCGGGAAAACCACCGCTCTCTTCGGTTTCCGCATTCATCTCGCTTCCGGCTACTAACACGTCTAACTCATTACTGCTTACAGCTGTCTCTGGAATCGTTCCATGGTCCTGTGACCGCTGCTCAATAGGGAATGCGCCTATCAGTCTCCGAGTCTCCTCACGTGCTTTCGCCCTGAAAGCTCCCTTGCTGGAGATGGATTTTCCCGGTTCCCTCAGCATTTGATCCGACGTATTCGAGCAGCAATGCGTGACCTTGTCTGGCAGGCTGGCCGAAATTGCCGCTGCCGTACACACTTGGCCTAAAGGGCCTTCCGTTTCTGGTGCGGGAAAACCGCGGCTCTCTTCGCTTTGTGTGTGTGCCACTTGCATCACACCTTTCCCAGAGCTTTCTACCCTAGTCATCTCAGTGCTACTGTTACTTTCGACAGGCTCGGCTTTTTCACTCTCATTTGTGCCTTTGAAGTCGGCCTGCCACGCTACCCCAAAGCGCCTGAACAAAGCCCTCTTAGCCCTGTCGTAGTCGCGCGCTTTCTCCTCGGACAAGCAATGCATAGAACACGCGCCGACACTAAACGGGAGAAGTGCCCCTAATCGCTCGGCCCACCAGTCCCGGCTGACACCCTCTTTCTCACACACTCGTTCAAAACCGGCGAGGAAATTAACAATACCCTCGTCTGTCTCGAAAGTGTGGAGCTGGCGTCGCGCTATCCGCCATCTGAGCATCTGATTTTCCCGTTCGAGCTCTTTCATCCTAAGAGCGTGCCGTTGCGCTGCCTCCTGCTCGCGCCTCTCGCGAATTTCGGCATCGTGCCTGCGCCTTTCTGCTTCTTCACGCTCGCGCCTCTCGCGCTTCTCTACAGCTTCAAGCTCGCGCCTCCTGCACTCCTCTGCCTTTTGCTTTCTTTCCTCAATTTTCTCCCAAGCCTCATCAGCTTCCTCGACCGTCACCTCTTCCACCTTCATGACGTCGAGAACCGCTTCTTTTGTTTTTGCGGAGTCGACCGAAATGCCTAACTCCTCGCAAATTAGAAGGAGGTCCTGCACTCTGAATTTCTCCATAGCGATCTTGTTTGCCTTCAAAATTCACCCTTCCTAAAATTCGCTATTTAAAGAAGGTGAATTTCCCAAAATGGTGCCCGCCAGAAAACACACAGTTACTCTCCTAGCAACTACCTACTTGTACTAGAGAGTTCTGGCGACATGAAGCGCAAACTCCGGCACTAAGCCCATCCTTATCGCTGCCACTTTGCGAGATTGCAGAATTTCCTCTCTTCGCTTACGAAACAATTTTCCTGGCCTCTCCGGCCTTCTCCCAACTCACTTCCTCATTGTGTAAAAGCTCCAATTGTTGACTTTTGCCTACCGCAGGGACAACCAAAATGCCCATCGGCTCACAACTTTTGAGGAGTTCCTGGATTTCAAACTTATCCGTATTTACAGTGCACCCTGTGTTTCTTCCCCTTAGTAACCTAGCCCACGAGACACTATATTCTTGGTCTGCGAGATGAAATCACTAACAACACCAAACACCATTACCGACTTAGTCACCTGCGCTAATGAGTCTGGCGAAAAGAGGAGCAAACACGTAGCACTCACCACACCGATGTAGCCAACGCCGGCCGATCCCATAAGCTGCCAGCCACTGTTGCGAATGGTGACGGTCCGAGAGTCCACGAAGGTTCCATGTATGGTGCCGTGCCAGGTGCCGAGAGAAGGAGATATCCAGGGAGATTAGAAAACTGTTTTATATACACTGTACATGGTATATTACAAGATGGGCTCCATGATATTGGAGCCGTCTACGTTCTAACGTCTTTGCATGTAGTAGCGTTTACATCTCCGAGCGTTCTCCATGGTCGAGCGTGCCCTACATCGTCAAGCGTGCTCTACATGGTCAAGCCTCTCCTCACAACACTCAAGTCCCCTGTTTTATCCCTTTCGTTTCCCTCTTTCACTCGACGAGGGAATACACTGCAGTTCTTTTAGCCAATCAGCATCTTGGATCAGGTGGCCATATCCCGCACGTGATGTGTCGTCGTTTCCCGCCGGGTTCCGCCTCCAATCTTGCTAGGTCTCCCCCGAACACAGGCAGCGGTTGACACCTTGGGAACCGAACGTTGATGTCGTTCCCCCGGGATTGCCAGACACGGGCCCCTTTCAAGATTCGCCTCTCCATAGCGGTCAGTTCGCGGAACCAGGTAGGGCGGTGGCTGTCTCGAAAGGCAGCAGTCGGCGTAGTGTCGTCGTGGTTCGGGCGGCGCTGGTAATTCACGGGACCGCACCAAGGGGCGACGCTGCCGTTTAGCCACGCATGAGGTAGCCCGGAGACCAACTGCTAATCCCTTAGTCCCAGGTGAGAATTCTCGGCCGCGAGAAAGGGGCGCCAGGTTGGCGCGTCGGAGTCGGCGCCGGCCTCCTTTTTCCCGAAGGACCTCCAGACACAACACGGTGCAGCCGAGCGGGTGGTGCAAACAATCAAGGACAAGCTCAAGCAGACTGAGGCTGCAGATTTCCGGACAGAGGTACTGCTTCAGTACCGGACCACGCCCCACGACGTCACTGGCCGTGCCCCCTGGGAGCTCCTGTTGGGCCGGATGGTCAAGACACCCTTGGATGTCTTGCAACCGGACCTCCGGTCTACAGCGCTCCTGAAAGAGCTGAAGCAGAAGCTGGCTGCTGACTGAGGGTGCCATCCCGGGCCTTTGCCGGAGTCGGGAGCTCCGGTCTTTGCCAGGAACTTCCGTCCTGGTTCACCCTGGTCCGCCGGACAGGTGCTATCTCCTGCCAGCGCCTCATCTCTGCTCTTCCGCATAACGGAGGGAAACACCTGGCACCGGCACGCCGACCATGTTCGGCCTCACCTCGTGATCCAGATTTCAACCTCGGGTGCCACTTCAGAAGTCCAGCCCGCAGGTGGACCAACGGCAACACCGGTCGCTGCCAGCGAAGCATCAGAGGCGGCAAGCGCCGCCAGTTGTGCGGCGCCTGTTCAGCGACTATCAAGTTCGGCGCCATTCTCAAGACCGGTCATTGCTAATCCTCCGGACGGAGCGAGACCGGCTCAGGGAGCACCCGGCGTTGCCACTCGCGCATCGTCGACACCTGTGCCCAGGCTGAGTACTCGACAGCGGAGGCTGCCGGACCGTTACTCGCTTGGATAACCGGCGCGTTTTTTGTTTGTGTTTGCGTTAACAGACAAACTGGGGGTATGGGGGTGTGACGATCATGTGACGTCACCCCGGCCATATTCTTTGTTGGCCCGTTAGGCTTAATGGCCCGCCAAGCTCGGTGGGCAACATTGGTTCAGCGCGCCTAATAAAAAATGTCAGTTTCGCCCTAAGGGCGACGCAATGAATGCGATAGCAACACAGCAACGTCATATGAAGTAAGGTGAGCGGCTTTGGTAGCAATATGAATTGTAGTAAACATGAGCTGATTAAGTAAGCAAGTCTGCTGCGGCGTAAGTATACCGACATGAAGAGAGACTCTATGACCACGAGAAGGCGCGCGTGAAATGGTGGTGTTGATGAGAAGCGCTTCCCGTGAACAGCGCGTGCGAAGGGACACACCTGTAGCGCTGCACGGCCGATCTAGGCAGCATTGCATGTGTAGCGTGCGTTGGAAAATGTGGCACGACTATTACTAACTGAATGAACAAGCGTGGTGTGAGCGCGCACAAACAAACATGAATAGATCACACTGAATGACTGCAGACAACGACTGTCAAAACGCTGGCAGCAAGCGCATACGCCGCAGCGGGCGAAGGTACGTGCGGTCTATCGCTTCAACGGAAACTGAGCGGCGAATGCACAGCGCATACAAAGGTCAGAGCCATGTGGAGATAAGAGACGGTGCGGTCGAGCGACGAGCGCGGTTGTTGGCAGAGTAGAAGTCCCCCCCCCCCCCCCCGCTCCCTCCGGCGCTCGCTTCCCGCTTCCTTGCTTGCGCGTGGGAGATTGAGTGCGTTCGCTCTCCGTGATAGCGTGCGTCCCCGCACGCTTCCACTCGGGCATACGGTGCGCGGCGAAGATTTTATCTATACGGAGCCTCACGGCGACGGCGACGGCGACGGCAGAAATCCGGTTGAAGTGTCCATATAATTGCTATCGTAATAAAAGCAACCAGCACAGGTGCTCGGCGGCCAGTCATCGTTCACCACCAGCACGCTGCGTGTCGTCTCTGGGACGAAGGTTGCCTCTCGACCCCCCCTCGTTCATGAGTCCGGGGCGGATCGTGACAGTGTTACGCATTCTGCTCACATTTCTGCGAGAGACAGGACTGATGGACACATACTAACATATTTGACGCAGAAAGAGACGCTCAGTCGGAGCAACTGCCGGCCACGTCTGCCAGGCTCATCCCATCTGTATACATCACCACTACTATCACCACAACCCAATTACAAAGCTACTAAATGTCTTTATTTCGATACTGTTGACGGAAATTTAAAAAAGCTCCATAATATATAGTTCGTAAGGCCTCAAGGCAAGGGCCACTGCACCCGTGAGTTCACCGGGACGGTATGTGATCGCGCGGCGCATGGTTGCAGGTGCGGTCCTAATGCGCGCATAGGCTCATTATCAGCTCCCTCGCCTGCCTGTACCATCTAAGGAGCTGGTCGATGATGTTGTCAAGTGCCAACCGACGACGAAACGCACGCTCCCTTCGCATAGGATCGCTGTCGAGCGCACGGAGAACTATTAAAGTAGCCCTAAAAAAGAAATGCATAAAGAAGCCGTGACTATCAATACTCCCAAATTATGACAACAAGCTTCACTACGCAACATCTACACCTGCAAGCTTCGCTGCCTATCGCACTTTGACAACGTATCAGCGTTCATCGCTTCTTAGCTTCTCCTGAGCTGATAAAACACGATGATGCCTCGCACCAAGTCAAGAGTTTGTTCTTGCAGGTTCACAGGGCCGCATTCCGACAGAGGCGAAATGCACAAAGGGGCGTACAAATCAATTTGGGAGACCGGTAATAAATCATATGTTGGCGATGTCAGGGCCTAGAGTTCTTAACTACACTGTCGACCATAGCTCAAGTGGCCCCTCATAGAAGTCAAGGCTAATCAGTCAACATCACCACAATGCTTAGCGCCAACGTTGCCATAAGTTTACCATCCTCATGAGAACACAAGCTCAAGTGCACGTCAGAATGCTGCAAAGCACCGTACTCGAAGCACATAGTGATTCAACATTCTAGCTGGTTTTGGATCAAATCGGTTCAACTCGTCGATTTTGCGACACTGACGCACTTTGTTCATAGCAGTCACTGCCCATATAGTACGATGCCAAGGTGGGGGTGGTAGTATCCAAGTGTGGTTAAAACCAAATTCCAGGAAAAAAAATTGCATGCATCTCTCGGTTTCTTTCGGTTTAAGCCAAAAAACGCTGAACCCCAGATATCTTCTATACCTGGTCATTTCTTTTTTATTGGTGACAATTTATCCTAATTAATTTGTGCCAATAAAAAAATTTGCGTAACTTGTACTGGAGGTGCAATGCTAAAAAGGCCGCGGAGCTCATGGGCACCTAGCTAGTCCTGGTTTTTGTGCTAGGCTAAGCACTACTGACGTCATCCCCAGCAATGTCCGGAATTTGTGGATTATTGATCGATTATCAATTAGCTATTGATTGGCTCTCGCAAGGTATTGGCCACGTATTTGGGCTAGGTTAAGCACTACCAAGTCATCCCCAGCTTTTCCCGGAATTTATTGATTATTTGTCGATTATTGATTCACTATTGATTGGCTGTCTATTGGCTATCGCAAGGTATTTGCCATGTATTTGGGCTAGGCTAAGCACTACCAAGTTGTCCCCAGCATTTGCCGGAATTTATTGATTATTGATCGATTATCGATTACCTATTGATTGGCTATCAATGACTGGCTAAGCATAAGTAGTGCCAACCATGCTACCATTCTTAGCTGGACTTAGCAAGGCTTAGCTTCGCTAGCTCACAATGGTATGTGCCATTGCGCTTGGACCCTTTCTGAACACCGCCAGGATCGGCCCACCTTTTCTGTTTACGCGTCACGGATTTACGGCCGGCTTAAACAGCACCGTTGTTAAAATATTCTATAGCTCAATGCAGAATCAAACTATTTGGTATCATCTGTCACCTTCCATTTTCTCAGTCGAAGTTCAATTGGCTGAATACTAAAGACATGCACAATTTGGGATCAATGGGCCAGTACGCTATTGATAGCGTAGTCGCTTACTTCCTAAACGAGGGTTCTCATAAATGGAAATCAGGCATGGGACCACACACATACTGTACGATCACAGACATGCAGTAGAGACATACCGTGGGCAAACTGCTTTGTTTCGGGAGAGGGGAGGATTGTTCTTAAAGGCTTCGTTAACAAGTAACCAAGTAACGGCTAAACCTCAAGAGAGTCACAAGCGTCGTATAAGAGGGCTTCGAGGGCCGCCCATTTGAGACCTGTGCTGCTAACCTTTTTTTAATTACCTTGAAATGTAAAGACAAAACAAAGATGATAACCTAACACAATAAAGTTTTAGCATTAGTTTCCGCTTTACTTGACAGCGTAACATGTATAGACATTAGGCGGCGTCACCAAGTCCCACTGACATGCCGATAACTTATAATTCATAGCTCTATCTGAGAGTGCGATTATGTTCAACTTCCATTAAAATAAATTCAGTTTGAACGCACTCGCACTATCCCGCTCATATACTCTGTCTCCCGGGTTCTTGGAGTGACTGCCAACGGGATCTACTTCAGTATTGATCGAATACGCAGTAAGTACACAACGTACAAACTCTACAGCCTGCTGTCTCCATCTGTCGCCACACAGGCGATGGCAAAATATATTACTGGTTCTATTGCATATTGGTGCCTACGAGGCGGGGTGGTGTGACGCTGCGACGGCGGTAAATATACGATGAGTGGGCATCCTTTCATCAATCATGTATCGGCCTCCGACAGTTTTACACTGAACATTGGAAGAAATCTTCCTTAGTAAAGAATTAAAAACAAAAACAAATAATAAAATAGGGAAAGACAGAGAGACGAAAGAAGACTAGAGAAATACGATCAAATGACCGCATTCTGCGAGGACAAAATAACGTGACGTATAGGGACGACCGAGCACCGTGTCTGTACCGGACTTCCTGCTCGTTCTGTCAAAGCGTTTGCCCCCCACGCCGCAATCCGACGCTCTCCGTCTGCTTGCCTTTTATTTCGTTCAGGCCAGGTTTACCATTATATTTTTTGCAGTCTATGTTCATGCTTCTTTGTTCCCACGCACACGAGCTACTATATATGCGGTGGTCGTTGTTATTCCTGTGGTTTCCGGCACTGTCTGTGGCTGACACCCGTATTCCCCCGCGATTGCTCTCCGTTCAATTCATCGCGTATAACGCATGCTACTGGTGCAAGTTCCCTCTCCATTTGAAGTGTGTATTTGCAACAGCTGACTAGTGACAGTCTGTTGTTCCGGCGTGTGTTTACAGAAAATTGACATTCTAGAAACAACGAATCATAAATAAGCAGCATCTAGTTCGTGCCGGGGTCGTTTCATATACAAGATGTGGCTTGTTACGTAGCGCCGCAGCCCATGTGCAAGGTTGACACGCCGTATAGCTAGCAGTTGAGGTACGACTTTTCGCTTACTGCGCTAAGCATTTCTCGCGAAAGCGTCGTTGTGGATGGTTATGAGGATTTGGATGGGATGGTTGTGATTACGTCATGAGGATTTGAAAACATTCAAAATACTGACCTCATCGAGAGGGCATTTTGCGTTTGGCCGGCAGTGTGCTTCTTTGTTAGTGGTTTGAAAATTTGCAAACGGCTGCTATACTGGAGACTTCAACAAACTGTGTCAAAAAAGAAGAGGGGGATAGCGATGCTTGCTTTAATGTGAAGCTAGAGATATGTTAACATGATTGATGGCGTGTCCCACGCTGTATACTCCGGCCTCGTGAGAAATATAATATGCACAGCGATAACAAAAATGCACCAAACAGCGCATACATTCACTGCCGCGAACATAGGCATTAAAGCTATTCACAGGGTCTTATTATGGCCTGTATGTCTCAACAATACCAGAAACGCTTTTGTTGAGCGCTACGCGAAGGCGGTGGTTCCCTACGGGCAGAGGAATCTCCCGTAGCTCCAAGCTTGGTTGGTGGAGCGCGCACAGTGCTTTATGCCCATAAAATATGGCATAGTGGGGGAAAGGAAGAAAGGCCCTCTCACTTAATATTTACCTCATCAGCGTCGGCGAAGTCATGAGACAAAAAAAGCTGGGACTTGTGTTCTGGCAAGAAAAACGCGGAAGCGGCATAGGCTGCTGAAAGCGTTTCGTATTATAGGGGTTTCGTACAACTATGTAGACACAATCGTGCTCCCTCTACTCGCAATGTTCTTGTTAACGTTACTTATTAACCATATCCCACTCATACCTGAGACAAAAACTATTAAAGATATTACGGTTTGCTAACTTTAATTGTAGAGCTGCTATCCGGCACTTCTGAAGGTACCCGTTCGGGTACCAATGAACTGGCGAGGAGTAATCTAATAAAGTAGCGTTATAGGCGAGGCAGTTTCAGATACGCGACAAAAGTCGACGTATGTCAGTAGAAGCCATGAAAAGCTACCCGCCGCGGTGGCTCAGTGAGCTAAGGCGTTGCGCTGCTGAGCGCGAGATCACGGGCTCGAATCCCGGCCGCGGCGGCCGCATTTCGATGGAGGCGAAATGCAAGAACGCCCGTGTGCTTGCGTTGTAGTGCACGTTAAAGAACCACAGGTGGTCAAAATTAGTCCGGAGCCCTCCACTACGGCGTGCCTTATAATCGGGACTGGTTTTGGCACGTAACACCCAAGAAAGAAGAAGAATACGAAAAGCTGCGACAGAGCGAAAAAAGTGCAAGTACAGCCGACAGAAATGCTCCTCTCGAGAAGGCTGGCACTTTTTTTGAGTTACTATGTTTCACAGATGCATATTCGAGGCGACAAAGAGGGCATTATCCTGTCGAAATTTGTGTGGACAAATGCCTATTTTATTCATTTTCTTCATTCTATGAAAATTAAAGAACTTAAAAAGGCGCGCGATATATGCCTTATACATACATTTAAATTCCGCACACGGACAGCTTCAACTATTATTATTCTTACTAGCCAGTAAGCAGATGTAACAAGGTAGCACAGCAAGCAAGTGGCTGCCTCAAGTAACCAGCAAAGGGGTGCGCCAGCAGAATACGGGAGTTCGGAGGCTACAAGTATGGGCGCACTTACTTACTGCATATGGTTTTATAATCACTCTATCGACTTCTATCCTTTTTGTTACCTTTGCTTCACTCGCGAACGCGCTTTTCCTTTCTTCTAGCACTGTTGCCTTCCTTGTCGTACAAGGAGTAGCACCTACGTAAATGATTCAATGATAAGAAATAAAAATTGTGCAAGCATTGTGCGATTTGTAAGCATCGCACCTCGGTCGAACAATGTGCGTCGCACCGCCATAGTCTACGCGCTTCTTTGTTGATCTCAACCCTAAACTACATCTTTACAGTGGGCTCGAAATTTGTGGTGGTGTCCTATTCATTCAAGGGTGTACAATGTAGAAATTGAACTATGAACAGAGCCGTCGTCGTTCCTGCGGCTTTTCTTTTGGTCATGAGAATGAGAGTTCTTTTCCAGTTTTTCTATTTCTTTTTTTCAGAGAACCTCCTTTTTGCGAACACCGCACGTTCGCAAAAATGCACATTGCATGCACGTCGCACAGAACTCGTCACATGAGGCTTGCTTCTGCATTGTTGTCCTCATCCGTGAATAGGGAAACACTGAAAGATACACGAACAGCAAGACATGACTAGCGAACGTTCGGCAGCTTAGCTGCGCTTCGACAACTCCTGAGAAATCGACACGGGCCGAGAAAAAGCCTTTGGTGGATGTTTTCTTTTGGTTGAAAAAAGTGTAGTTCACTAATTCAATTACCTGCCAGCAGTGGCATCAGCTACGCTGAGAGAGAAACTGCGACAAAAGTCATAAGGGAAAAGCAGGAAGGTTAACTAGGTTGATCCCGGTAGATTACCCTGCACTGGGGCAGGATTAAGGGGATCGAAAGAGGAGAAGGAAGAGAAAAGTTCACGCTTTGCGCTGTCACACACACAACGGTTCATCGCTGAGTCAGTCACAGGTGGTAATACAGGCTGGTGCATTTCAATAAACGCAGCAGCGCTTTTGGGCCTTGCACATAGCGGACGAACGAGGCCATGGGCCTAATATCTCCTCTGTGAAGGGCTAGTCGTCGAAGTTCCCGAAAGTGGTTCAAACGGTTCTCCTCTCATCTTCGTATGTGGGGCAGTTACACAGGAGATGGTTGGCCGTTTCCTCAGCACCACATGTGCTGCAGTTGGCATTGTCCACCATTCCAATTAGGAATGAGTAGGTGTTCGTGAAAGAAACTCCTACTCGTAGGCGGCACAGTAACGTTTCTTTCGGTTGGTTGAAACCAGGTAAAAGTTGTAATCGCATACATGGGTCCATGGCATATAGGCGCCGGGTGGTGAACTCCGGTGTATTCCATTTTCTTAGAGTAATAATATGGGCAAGACCGCTGAGGTGGCATGCTGCATCCGTTCTCGACAATGCTAGCGATGTGTTTTCATGTTCTACATGTACTTCAGCGGCAGCTTTGTCGGCATTTTTATTGCCAGTAATGTTGCACTGCACAGGTAGCCACTGAAATACAATGCCCTGGCCTCTCTCCACCGCTTGATAGTAGCGTAATTGTGTCACTGCAACCAATTGATCATATAGGCTGCGGTGCAGAGCTGATAACAGTGATTGCCGGGTGGCCTTTGAGTCACAGAATATAGCCCAGTGATTTGGTGACTGTTGAAGCGCATAAAGCACTGCGCTACGGAGGGCGGAAAGTTCGGACCATGTCGATGTTGTGAAGTGGCTGATCTTGAACTTCTTGCAGATTGACGTCTACGGAATAACTACCGCACCTGTAGAGCTGGTCAGAGTCGAAGAGCCATCTGTGTAAATGTGAACTCGATAGAAGTAGGAATCATGCAGTAGATGTATAGCGGCTTGATTTCGGGCGCAAGTTGCAAACTCAGACTTCTTTCACATTCCTGGAGTGGAAAGCCGCACTTCTGGCTGCCGGTGACAAGCTCCACTGAAAACCCTGAAAAGAAGTGCGAGGGTTGGAGACGGCGGCATAATACACTTTTTTGTTAGAAAATTTCTGGACCTGATAAAGCATCCTGAGTAAAAGCGTACAATATTTTCGACAATGATCTCAAACCTTCTAAAACATAACTAGTAAGTGATTACGTAACTGATTCAACCCGGATAGGATGTCAGATGCATGCGTAACTGAGTGAAGGTGGTTTAGGCACATTCGTATCTCCAGAGTTCGAGAATATTGACGTTTATCTACCCGAGGCCTTCGTGTCATTACAGATGTCAAAAAGAAATCATGCAGAGCGTTTACATTACTGAGAAATTCCATGAAAATTGAGGATGCAGCTCCAACATGCCAACCAACCACACAATGTTGCATCATCATTTCTGCGTTTATGCAAAGACACGCAGTTTTTGCCTTAACATGCGCGAGGAGATGATTACATTGTACACGTACAGAGAACTATCTCCAAAGTTTCCAGTCACTCAGGCTTACTGGCAACAGTGGCATTTAAACAAAATAAAAATAATGGATTCTTCGCATTCGTAACATAGTAGTCAATAATAAGGACACATTTCCAAATCGATTACGTGCTCAAGCTGTCTCCAGGTCACAGGAGGCCATATTAAAATGAAATACAATTCCGGTGACCGACTGTACGGTTTTCTGAATTACTTATGTTTAACTTATTCCTTACCGCGCCCATTTGGCATGGCTAGCCTTCTATCGATGGTATAAAACGCCGTTTTCGAGACCTTCCGCGCCACTCACGGACACACTGTGCCATCGGACGTGAAGGAGGAGAAACTATATTTTTGTTATCTGAGCAGTTCGCTTTTTTTCCCCTCCAACCGGTGACCTTTAAACGCGCTCCGAAGTTTCGCGATCGTCAAAGCAGAACGCAAAAATGTCCGGCTCTGGGAACGGCGCTCGTGATTCGGGAGATCGCAGATATAGCAATTCCGCTGCCTCTGCGGCTGATCTTATCGATACATCGAATAGCAGCGAGTCAGAAGATGCTGATTTTTCGTCGGACTTTGAGTCTGAAAGCGACGACGACGCAAACCAGCCCGGAATATCGGTGGCTGCAGCCCGGCACGCCCAACTGTAGTGCTTGCATGTAAATTTTTGTAGCGATATACCTGTTCAATAAAAAATTTTGATTTTTTCGGAGATAGTTTCTAATAGACGGCTATACATATTGCGGATCTTAAAACTTTTGTAACATTTTTTTTCAGTAGATACAAGCGTGTCTATACAAGCTTTGTTCAATTTGATCGCACAATCTTGATTTAGCAATTTATATCTTCGTTATGACACACATCTCGTTAATACAACTTTTTTGTGTGGAAAGTGCATTCATTTTGCGTTTTGTTTATGTATTAGATTAAATATTGAGTGCAGTAGTTCCTTCACAAAAAAAGACAACTGCCGTAACATACAAAACAACACCTATTTTCCCCATGGTAGGGAAAGAGTTTCCTCGGTCCCTGTTGACATAGCCGACGAGTACGGGAGAGGCTCGGGGAGCCCCGCCCCCTCCGAAATGTTTCGGACCGGGGGGGGGGGGCGGGGAGGGTGCTCTGCGATGCCGAAGCCTACCCTCCCCCCCCTCCAACGTGTCATTACCAAAGTACTGTGACCCAGATCAATTGAGGTTTCTCTTGAGTTGTCTCTACCTACTCACTATAAATTTTATTGTCGCTAAAAGCTTGCTGCATCATTGTTGGAGCGGACGTGCACGGCTTTTAATTCATGCTTTCGCTTTATTTCTGCAAATCCTGATAATAGGAGGACGAGTGCACTATAAGCACCAGCGGCGGCTACCTCATCCGTATTTTTGATTTCAACAATTTTTAAATTTCCACTGTGAATACCATGCACAGACACAATATGTTTATATATGCACTGAACAAAGTTTACTATATTTTTAAAGAGAAGGAGGTAGCCAACTAACAATCATTTCTAATGGTATGGAAAGTTTATGCCTAGAGAACGACTATGTTGCGGTGTGTTCACCTCACTTCAAATTGCTTTGGGTGTGTTTTTGATCCTGAAAAAAAAAAAAAACCTGCAGACTTCGGTGACCCCCTTCGGCAGAGTCTTTTATCAACGGCGTGTGAAATGCACGTGAATGATATGTGTCTCAGTATTGCTTCTTTTTCCAGTTGGCAATGCTAAGGACTCACGAAAAAAAAGACTCTTCTAATAATATAGAACATTTATTAGGAATGTAAACATCGCCACGTGTTTGCGGAGGTCTTAAATATACCTGTATATGATTCACTCCGTAACCAAAAGGAGGTGAAGCCGGATTCATTCGAAATCAGAATCAATAGTATAAGTCATGCGCAGCAGCGCTTATACTCGAACTCGCAGAAAAAAAAACCGAAAAAAAAAGAACGAGAGACATTAGTCTGTTGGTGGTACGAGGGGACTCAGGGTGTGAAATCGAAGTGTCTCCTATAATGAGGTCTTGTATATACTCACATAAGGCCGTCACTTCAGTGAACAATTCATCGATGTCACACGAAGTTTCTTCAATATTAAAGGTAATAAATATATATGGAGTTCGCAAAGCTGGTCGGGCACCAACCCACGCCTCCCCCCCCCCCTCTCCCCGGAAAAATGTAAACTTTCCGCCCATGCCTGTTGATATAAAACATATGTGAATGTCATCGCCATCTTACTTCAAGTGTTGTCTGTATAGATATAGAAAATATAGATAATCTGTTCTCATGTATCACTTCTTGTTTTTTTTTGTTCACCTAGTCTTTTACTTATTTTGCTATATATATAGCAAAATAAGTAAAAGACTAGGTGAAGAAATAACGATATATATATATATATATATATATATATATATATATATATATATATATATATATATATATATATACTACAGCTGCTTTTATGCTGTTAAATATCCATTTGTTTCACGTAATTGATAAATTGATAAAAAGCAGTCCCGTTTCGGTATTATAATCTGGGACCACTTTATGTATACTTTCTACCTTGTAAATATTGTTACGGGGTGTGTAGAAGGCGTTTATTGCAGGGAGCGGTAGGGCAAGTGGGAGCCGGTACTACACGTCGTCCTTCTCTTCCTGGCTGCTCTCCTAATATTGTTTTCGCTGCTGATGCTGCCGCTCCACTACCTTTGACGCACTGTAACCTGGCTCCTCTCGCAGACGAAGCCCTCCGGGCGAGTACTCAGTGGGGCTTTCGTTGAATAAATGGCTTCAGGCGGGCTACATGCGTGATGTCGGTCTTGCATGACTATCTCCCATTGGAAGTGAGGCGCGCAATTCTATAATTCACCTCGCTGAGACGTTCAAGCACAATAAACGGTCCAACATAGTCAGCGATCAGTTTTTGACATAGACCGCGTTTACGCACGCGAGTCCATAGCCACACTAAGTCACCCGGATCGTAAGTGACTTGCCGGTGTCGACTATCGTATTGGGATTTGTACTGCTTTTGTGAAGCTAGCGTACGTAATCGAGCGATGCGCCGAGCCTCCTCCGCTCGGCAGAGAGTTTCCGCGATACAAGCGTCGTCGGGACTGCCAAAAGGAAAGATAGTGTCCAATGTGTACCTAGGCGGACGAGCATAAAGCAGGAGAAACGGACTGTATCCAGTGGTCTCATGTTGCGCGGTGTTGTATGCGTAAGTGACGAACAGCAATACTTCGTCCCAGTTCTTGTGGTCCGAGCTTACGTACATGGATATCATGTTCACAAGTATTCTGTTCGTACGTTCTGTCAGACCATCGGTTTGCGGCTGATAAGGCGTTGAGTGTCGCAGGTTGGAGGCGCACAAACGTAGAAGTTCTTCAACAACATCAGCTGTGAACTGACGGCCATGGTCCCTAATGATCACTCGAGGGGGACCATGCCGAAGTATAATGCAATGCAGCATAAACTGTGAAACCTCGCGCTGCAGTTGCAGAGGGTAGCTGCTGCCGTCTCGCAGAATTGAGTCAGGTAATCGGCACATACTATGATCCAGCGGTTGCAAGTGGAAGAACGTGGGAACGGTCCTATGAGATCGATGCCTACTTGTTCAAAGGGAGAACTGGGTGGCGCCACATGCTGTAAGAAACCGGCTGGAGCTACAGTAGGTCTCTTGTGACTTTGGCACTCGGCGCAAGTGGCTACGTACGTCTCCGTAGTTTTGCGCATTTGAGGCCAGTAAAACCTTTCTTTGGCTGGATGGAGTGTCCGCGTGGAGCCTAAATGACCTGAAGTTGGATCATCCTGCACAACGCGCAAAACAGAAGAGCGGAGGGCTTCTGGCACCACCAGAAGAAACTGTGCACCTGTCACGGAGAAATTATTCTTATATAACAGTCCATCCCGAACACAAAAACTACATGTTGTCGACTCTTTCGCGGCAGAAAAAAGTGGTTCTAAACTCGGGTCATCACGCTGCTTTCTAGCGAAGGTTGTGGCATCAGGGAAATCATGGTGTACGGATGCGATGAGGGGGTCGAAACTGTCGGCGTCGCATTCTGTTGTACTAAGAGGCATCCGGGAAAGGCAATCGGCATCAGCATGACGGCGGCCGCTCTTGTAGGATACAGTGAAGCTGTACTCTTGCAGACACAGGGCCCATCGTGCAAGGCGTCCAGATGGATCGCGAAGATTCATGAGCCAGCACAAAGAATGATGATCTGTGACGATCGTAAAGTGACGCCCATACAGGTACGACCGAAATCGCTGCACCGCAAATATAGCAGCAAGACATTCCTGCTCAGTCACCGTGTAGTTACGCTCGGGTTTGCTTAATGACCGACTTGCGTAGGCGATGACGTGTTCTTTGTCATTCAAGCGCTGAATCAGAACAGCACCAAGACCTACACCGCTCGCATCTGTGTGCACTTCTGTTGGCGTGGTAGGATTGAAGTGCCGGAGGATCGGTCGCGACGTCAGAAGAAACTTTAGCTGTCGAAAGGAAGCAGAACAATCAGGCGTCCACTCGAAAGCGGCGTTCTTGTGCAGGAGGCTTGTCAAGGGATAAGCGACGTCAGAAAATCGAGGAATGAACCACCGAAAATAGGAACAGAGCCCCAGAAAGCTGCGTAGTTGTTTGACAGACTGAGGTGGTTCAAATGCTTCAACAGCCTATGTCTTCACAGGGTCAGGCCTGACGCCGTCTTTGTCCACAAGATGTCCCAACACCAAGGCTTGGCGCTCACCAAAATGGCACTTTTTAGAGTTGAGCACAATACAAGCCTTCTGTATGCAGCTGAGTACAATACCGAGACGCGTGTTGTGCTCGTGAAATGTGCGCCCAAAAATAATAACATCATCGAGGTAGCACATGCATATCTCCCACTTTATACCTCGCAGAATGGTATCCAGGAATCGTTCGAAGGTGGCGGGTGCATTGCACAAGCCGAACGGCATGACATTGAATTCAAAAAGTTGATCGGGTGTTACGAGCGCCGTTTTTTTCTTATCCTCGGCATGCATCGGGATTTGCCAGTAGCTGGATCTCAAGCCTACAGAACAAAAATAAGCAACCGAATGAAGGCAGTCTAAGGCATCATCTATACGCGGAAGTGGGTAGACATCTTTCTTGGTAACGTTGTTTAGCCGCCCATAATCAACACAGAATCGCCAACTGCCATCTTTCTTTTTAACGAGAATGACATGTGCAGCCCAGGGACTCGCGGACTCCTGAATTATCCCCTTGTGCAGCATTTCCTGAACTTGCTCGCCAATTATCTTGCTCTCGGTCGGGGATACTCTGTACGGCTTCTGTCGTATAGGGGGCGCTGATCCGGTATTTATACGATGGCGTATTGGAGATGTCGGAATTTGGGACGTCGTGTCAGTCTGGGAAAAGTCAAACACTTGCGAGTGCTTGGATAGAACATCCAATAACGAGTAGCGCTCACTCGAGCTGAGCGACTTGCTCAGCATCTGATGTAGTTTCGAGTCCGATGGGCAGGAATGGAGGGACTCGTCTGCAGCCCCGAGTACAGCCAGTAACGCCGGTGTCTCTTCTTTGAAGAGAGCGAGCTTCATGCCAGAAGGGAGAAGTATGGGCTGGGCCGCATAGTTCATTGCCCATAATCCAGAGTGTCCTTCAACTACCGACACTAAACAATGCGGAACCAAAACGTTCTTCTTTACACAGGCCGAATGAAGAGGCTCCGTTGCGGCATCAAATGTGGCGGGGTTGGTACCAGACCAAATGACCGGAACACATACAGGGCATAGTGGGGGAATGACGATCTCCTCCGAAACACAAAAGGCACCTTCTTCACGTGGCGAGTTCTCCATGAGTCCTGTCATAACCTCGTGTTGTACCGAAAGCTCCTCACTTCGACAGTCAATGGTTGCACCACACTCCTGCAAGAAATCGATGCCTAAAATAACATCATGCGTGGATCGAGGAATAACAGCGAAAACACCCGTGTACTTAGATTTAGGTGCACGTTAAAGAACCCCAGGTGGTCCAAATTTCCGGAGTCCCCCACTACGGCGTGCCTCATAATCAGAACTGGTTTTGGCACGTAAAACCCCATAATTTAATTTTTTTTAATTTGAATTCAGTGGTGAATACTTTGCCACACAAACACACATCCGCAGTACAAACTCCGATCGGGCACAACGTGTGACCACTAACACTACGAAACGTGGAAATATTGTTCCAAGAAAACATCACTTTTCGTCCCAGTAGGGCTTTAAAATTTAAGCTCATCACTGAAATTGTTGCCCCAGTATCCACAAGAGCTATTGTAGGTATATCGTCAACAAGCACATCAACTTTGTTTTTTAGCATCAAAACTGGTGGAGGAATGTCGGTTGGCAGCAAACGGTATCCAGCGACCTCACCCCCATCGGCCGAACTACCTAGTATTCCGGTGGTGGGGATAGCAGGCGACGCCGCGGCGATGGAGACCGCCGAGTTCGTGGGGCAGGCGGTGGCGTTAAGCTGCGATCGGAGGCTGGTGACGGGTTCCGGAAGCTACCTTGACGAATTCCACGATTGGTTGGCGGGCGTGGAGACCATGACGTGGAAAAGGGTCGATAATTTGACTGGTACGTCGCTCGTGAAGGTTCTTCTCGGAAAGGTCGGCGGCGGTCGCAAAACCTGGCGATGTGGCCAGTGACACCGCAACTATAGCACACACGAGGAGGCCGAAATTCATGGTGCTCCTCAAAGCCTTCATTTCCGTCAGTGAGCATGGGGTATCTGTCATGATCGTCATATTCTCTGTACCCCGAATAAGTGGTACGGTACCGCTGCGCCGGATAAGAAGTGCGGCGCTGCTGCTCGTTGTTGTAGCGTGGTTGGTTGGTGGGTGCAGATGGAAGCACAGCTCTATAATCGTCCACATTCGCCGCATTAATAGAGGGTAGCCACGACGCAGGTGGTAGTCCGGGCTCGTTGCCTCGCGAGTCTCCGCTACTACAATGGCCGATTTCGTGTCACCGGAGGAGCTCTTCCCGAACTATCTGTCGTATCGCCGACGACAGATCAGATGGTGTGCTCGCGTCAACGCAGGCCAATGTCGGTACATTAGCCAAACGGCCAAATTTCGGTGCCACGCGAAGCATCTTCAGTGCTTCAAACGTGCGGCAACGTTGGATGACGTCGGCCACAGATGTCAGTTTTATTTAGCTATCAATAACTGGTATACATTTTCAGCTATGCCCTTAAGAAGATGACCCACCTTATCTTCATCGGACATGCTAGAATCCACGAGTCTGCATAGATTGCGGACCTCTTCTATGTACATAGTACAAGTTTCGCCAGAGTTGGGCCCTTTGGGACAGAGTCTGTTCAGCTCGCTTCTTCCTGGCTGCGGAGTCCCCAAAGCACTTTTTCAGTTCTTGGACAAACGTATCCCAGGTCGTAAGCGTGTTCTCGTGGTTGTCGTACCACATGAGAGCAGTGTTCGTGAGCGAGAACACAACATTTGACAGCTGAGCGGTGGAGTCCCAGCCGTTATGTTTGCTCACCCGTCGGTACTGCTTCAAGCACTCGTCCACGTCCTCACCACCAGTCCCGCCAATGCTTGGTGGCTCCTTGTAAAGTTGCGAAGAGCCCTTCGGCCTCGGAGCTTCAGTGTCTCGGGACATGCCTGCGGTTGAGGATGGTGAAAGTCCCGCCACTACTACAGTGACCGAGACAAAAATGACACAGTTCTCTATATCTTTAGGACGTATTAAAATTTGAGAAACATAAAATCAATGAGGAAAGACAAAAAAGTGCGAAAGCATGTGAATGGCCATTATGCGAATGGTCAATCATATGTGCTTGCCTTGCAGAAGCCAGCTGATAGAAGCGTCTTCTTAGGTGCTTCCAGAAGTCCCTGTGAAATATTCAGGGCGCCATGAGATGAACGTGAATGGGTCACCTGTTACGTTCTCTCTTGTGTTCGCACACTTTGTTACTTCAATGAGGCAGGAGCCTACTGGAGGCAACTGGATGGCTGCATCCTCCGTGAGCCCCCTAACAAACTTTGTAACAAACGCTGCTTATTATCTTACTGAGAAGTAGTATACATACATTTAATACCATTGAAGGCTAAGGCAGAGCACAGTCGTCTGCCATAATGTTTGTTAAATGACTGAAAGAGATGCATATTCCCACAAGCCCAGAGCTGTGGGTCAGGTGATGGCATCATAGGGCCCACCAAGGCAACTACTAAGATCCGTTGCATCGTACAGTCATGGCTGCAGAAAAGATCATTAAGACACCTGCTCTCTACTACTTCTATCGGAAACCGACATTGCTGCTATCTGTGCCTTGAGATTGGCCCGCCGCCTGCTTTCGAGTAATTTTTTCTGTTTATTCCTAAAGAGATTATTTTATTTCACAAAGCGGGCATAGGAAAATGTTTGATTAGGCGAAAGGTGGAAATATTGTCGGAAGAACATGTTTCTGACCCTGGCCTGAACTTATGTAAATGGCGGGGCAATGAAAGGCATAGCAGGATGAAACATGATCATCACTCTATGATGTTACGACTCTCGTAACTACTTACTGCACGAAGAAAAATATGAAGAAAGTTTTGAGTAAGATGCCTTCCAGAAAACGTGCGAATGCGAATACTGTGAACACTCTATACACAATATAGCTAGGCAGGTACGCGAACCCGCATGCAGCGTTGTACACACTGGCGAATCGTAACTCCTTACCGAGGAGCAAACATTGCACTGGCAATGTGCACAAAGCGCTTAGCTACCTGAAACTCTACACAAAAAGTGTACAGGCTCGCGAATCACAGTATATCACAGGCACCTATTGCGACCCGTCTCGGTCAAATAATTCAAAGGTGCGCTTTCTGTGGATCTAATGGTGGCAACGATGTACGATGGTATTTTCCCTTACGTCACGTATTTCCAGTATGGCGCGCGCCATTCGTCAATGCACATTAGTCATTCCAGCAATTTAACATGATTCTTTTACTGTTTTTTATTTGTTCCAAAGTGTAACTTCTTAGTATTCTGTTTCAGGGCATTGATTCTCTGTCAATTTTCCCGTGATTGTTCTAGCCCTCTTTATTTTGTTGAAAAGTATTCAAGAGTTCCTTAAGGGTATTTAATGCTCCTTGTCCGTTCTTCTTTTTCTTCGCTTTGTCCTGCACTTCTCATGTATTCCATTGGGGTGCCCTTCGAGTTCACCATTCATTCGATCATCATCATCATCTGCTTCTTCCGTACATTTCTTTCACTCTTTCATTTCCTTAATCCCATGAACACCTTCAACAGCCATGTGCTATTCCAAGGTGCTGGTGACAAAAATCCCACAAATATTTGGGTGTAAAAATGTAATGGCCTATGCTTAGAATCATTGTTATTCTTCTTTATTCGCTATTATTCTAAGTAATTTTGCGATTAGACAGTATACCAGATATTGTATACCATAAAACGAACCCATGAGGTGCAATCCTATTTCTTTCCATTTTCTGACACTTTCAGGTGATTGTTTCAACCAAGAATGTTTCTTTTTGTTTTTATTCTTCAAAGCGGATAACTATTCCGTATCCGTTCCGTTCCAAAGCCTTAGTCAGCCGTGCACACCACAGCTTGACCAAACAGCTTCCCCACGGTACTAGTACTTGTCAGGAGATGCACCCTTTACAGGCTCTTGGTGATTGTCTGGGTGATTGTTTGTTCGGATGAATTTACTCTTGCGGAAGAGGGCCATGATTTGATTACACTTCTACAAACGGCAGATGGTGTCGCGGTAATGGGATCCAGGTTACAATAAGTTGTATGTGCCATGAATATTTAGAATATTGGTATCATTCACAGTACCTCTTCGCAGCAGGACCAATTAGTTACTTAGTGAAAATGCTAACGTTTTAATTATTGACCTTGCGACATAGATTTACTCAGAAACTTGCAGGCAGTGCGCCATGGCGCCAAGGCGTTTCAAACGAGACAATTAAATTGGTTGCCTTCTCTGTTGAAGGCGACATATGCTATGCTCGGCACGGTATATATAGCAACGTATAGGTAAGGTACATGTAAGGTAAGAACCGAGAAAGTGTAAGAGTGGGGCGGAAGATTAATATGCAGAACACAAAGAAGATAATGTTCAATAGCCTGGTAAGGGAATGAGAATTCAGAATCGCCAGTCAGCCTCTAGATTCTGTAAAGGACTACGTTTATCCAGGTCGATTACTCACAGGAGACCCTGATCATGAGAAGGAAATTTACACAAGAATAAACTTGGGTTTGTAATGCGTAGGATCGATAACCGATGGACCATTAGACTTACAGAATGGATACCAAGAGAAGGGAAGTGCAGTCAAGGATGGCAGAAAACTAGGTGGGGCGATGAAGTTAGGAAATTTGCAGGCGCAAGTTGGAATCAGCTAGCGCAACCGGGGTAATTGGAGATCGCAGGGAGAGGCCTTGATCCTGCAGCGGACATAAATATAGGCTGATGAAAAAAAAAACTTCGGTTGGAGTTCATATGGCCGGCATTGTGAAATCCTGACTGGGAGCGTAGAAGTGTCGCTGAAAAGACAAGTGTGCAATCATTGCATTCTACCGGTGCTAACATATGGGGCAGAAACCTCGAGGTTAACAAAGATGCTCGAGAACAAGTTAAGGACCGCACAAAGAGCGATGGAGCGAAACATGTTAGGCCTAACGTTAAGAGACAGGAAGAGAGCGGTGTGACTCGGAGAATAAACGGGTATAGCCGATATTGTAATTGACATTAAGGGAAGAAATGGAGCTGGGCACGCCATGTAATGCGTAGGGTGGATAACCGATGGACCATTAGAGTTACAGAATGGGTACCAAGAGAGGGGAAGCGCAGTCTAGGACGGCAGAAAACTAAGTGGGGTGATGAAGTCAAGAAATTTGCATGCGCAAGTTGGAATCAGCTAGCGCAAGACAGGGGTAATTAGAGATGGCAGAGAGAGACCTTTGTCCTGCATTGGACATAAATATAGGCTGATGATGATGAAGGTAAGAACCTTACCTAGTCGAGGAGAGCATATGTCGCCTTGAAAAAAATGTTGCAGTGGCTTAGCTCGGCTATGCCAGGATATACGTAGCGTTAGCAAATGTTCAGCTGATTATTCTTAGCTTTACTGGTTGTCTAGATTGTCAAGGATTAGCTTGATTGTCATGCTTACTGCTGCTTCAATGACACACACAAACGCCAGTCAGAAGCGCAGCGGCTCCAGCTGCGCCGTGTCAGACGGCGACTGCACAGCGAGCGCGCCTCGGCGCCAGTGCGTCTACCACGGCTACGACGTCACTCCTCCGGAATGCGCAGACCGGCGGCGGTGAGTCGCGCGCGGCAGCGGCGGAGTGCGCGAGAGGTGCCGGCTCCGGTGGCTCCGGTGCGCAAGCCGTGTGACATCACTGATCCTTGCGCATACGCAGCACGGCTCTTGATGTGCCGCCGAAACGGGCTTGGCTAGGCCAGTGTAGCTAACGCTACAAAAGACAAGTGCACTTGTCAAAACGTTGGCTTCTGCTTTCACCTTGTTCTCGTTTTGCTCATCGCCTTGAATTTCCATCTCCCGCATTCCCCGTGTTTTTCCTGGATTATCTGGAGCAACATTCACTCGGTATCAGACACGTGCAATCGGCCACAAAATATTGCGGGGCACGCGAGCGCGTGGCGAAACAGCACCCACGCCTTCTGGTGGCGCGCCCCTGTTCTCGAGACCGGCGCTTGCGCGCACGCGCGTCCCTCCTTGACTGCAAGCGTGCATGTTTACGGGCTTCCTCCTTGCGCGCCGGCGATATCCGAGTGTAGCCGCGAGGTGCCCCTCTTGCAATTGGCCCTGTGGTGGCTTGCTCAGGTGATTGCTCAGGCGTAGCAATCGCTGGCCTAGATTGTCAGGATAAACTCGTAATTTGGTACAGCCCACCGCTACCATCACCACCCCCACAAGATTGTGGTTACTCAATGCCACGATTCTCGTGGGATAGTCGAGGCACTCTCGTGGTCTGGGTTCTCAATGAAGCGCAGCGCTTCATTGTTGGTGGAGTAGGTGAATGCGCTCCCGGTAGCCTTGGAAGCGGCATTTAAATTTTTCGGCCAATATCTGGTGGACCTTTTCCCGGCACTCTTCAATTGTTAGCATTTAAGTTTGAATGACTAATTGTAACGGACACCTGCAAACGTTGACGTTCCTTGAAAAGTGGTTAAATCTGTAAGGTAATTTAATATACAGCTGCATATTATTCAGCCCTAAAAATACTGTTCGTGTGTTACAATCGCAAAAATAGGTGTATATGAGTCAAGTACAGGTATATCAATCAGATAGAAACATGAGTGTTTAACAAGCAAAAACTTGTGTCTCCGTAAAAGAAGTCGCAGACTGTACTAAGCCAAGCATACTTGAGCAGCAGCTGTATCCGCCTGTGATGCTCCCTTAAAAGAGTGTACAGGAGAGAGACAAGTGTTCATTTCAAAGAGGCAGAGAGAGATAGAGGGAAATTTACTACAAACGAAATATTTGTGGTCGGACTTCGAAGAGAAATTTCCAAATCTGATAGCCTGTATGTTCAGGTGATCGAGGCATAACTGCAAGACACTAATTGCTGGAAGGAGGTAACCCATCAACACGTTTTCATCCTTTTGAACACTGTATATTTCCCGCCAAATGCTCAACGCTGAATAAGTAACTGGTTATATGTAATTGAATTCTGAAAAACAGTAATCAGCAGATTACAAATAATTAATTACACGTAATCCGTTGCCTGCAAGTCTCCTTGGTATATATGGCCGGCAGCGTCCGATTGCGTAGTTCCAGGGTTGGGGAAGTAGAACCCCGCACCTCCACCAAATATGTAATGGGGTTTATTGACGACTCAGAAATGCGACCGTCTCAGTTGAGCGTCGGACACCGAGAGCGCGAGCCCGTCTTCGTCGGCGGGCCGATGATGATAGTGCGTCCACAGGGCGCGCCAGTCACACAGGGCGCCAGTCTTCTTCGCTACAATATATATATATATATATATATATATATATATATATATATATAGATAGATAGATAGATTGATGAATAGATAGATAGATAGACAGATAGATAGATAGATAGATATGAAATTCACTGACTACCACTCCATTAAAACAATCTGAAAAATACGCCCGTGCGAGTTATTTTTGCCATCACCAGATCTGATTGTCAATCACTCATGATGGACTATTACAGAAAGTGTTGCCAAATTTTTTTGAAGCATATCGCTGACGTGAAACAAAGAAGTCGCCAAAATTCTCGCTATAACTGTCAAGTGGATTTTAAATACCGAAGGCGTTTCGGAACGCTAAATTATAAGTTAACGTGACGTAAATTATTTGCCTAGACATTTCATGTTTGCCTAATGTGCGTGCGGGGGACGGATAAATATTGATTTTACCAGCAGGCTGTAAAGAAATTTTATCTTACTAATATGTTTACATAACAGATGATGGCAGCTCAAGTTGTGCGTTTACGTTCAGATTGTAAGGTTACAAATACAGCACAATTCGAAAGAATACAAATACCTTAATTTTCCAGCACGATTTACACCCCGAGCAACGCCAATAAGGACGGCCTGTTCTGTCCGTGCCCTCAACTCGGTGGAGTCAGAAGAGGCGGCCATTGCCCTCGCAGCAGCCGGATTTACAACTATAATCAGCGACTCATAGACCGCCATATCCAATTTTGCACGTGGAATCGTGGCCCCAGCCATGCTACGAATACTGCATCCCCTACTCTCCCTTAAACAACAAGATAGGGAAGTTGAACCCACCCCAATTCAATTGATATGGGTCCCGGCTCACGCAGGGAACCCGGGGAACGAGGCGGCCCACCAGTGTGCTCGAGGATTCGTCAGCCGAGTGGTGGGTCCCGTTTCTGACCCAGGGGACCTGGTCAGCGAGCCACTGACCACATACCATGATATTGCCTCATACTACCGGCTCGCAAGATGGACAAAACCCCCACCTCTTCCCGAGCTCACCAAGGGGCAAGAAGTCACCTGGCGCCGACTCCAAACGCACTACTTTCCCAGCCCACAAGTATACGCACACTTTTACCCTGACTTGACAGGCCCACACTGCTCCTTATGTGGGTCCGTAGCCTTCTTAAATCATATTCTCTGGGACTGCAGAGAAGAACCCCCCCCCCTCCAGATCTCCTGGCCACTCCCTCGCCTGAAGCGTGCGAAGCGATACTTATGAACCCGAACCTGGAGGTTCAACTTCGGGCCATAAAAAGAGCCGAGGAGGTGGCTGTAAGGCACCACCTGGTAGCCACCCCTCACTAAGCCAAATTAACAAACTAAAGTTGTTTCCTCCTCCTCCTCCAGCACTAAAAAGCACTTATTCTACATTATACCTCAGTTTTCGTGGTTCTTGACGTTCGTAATGGGCGAACTAAATTCTGTGGAATGCGCTTGGCCTGATTACAGTTACCCTAACTTTGTACATTTAACCTAACCAATTAACCTAACTTTATACATGTTAAATACTACGATTCCGCCCTTGAAATAATTGGAAGCCGCCGCTCAATGAAGTGATTGGTCCGAAAGCCGTGAGAAACAGGAGCAATTTGTACAGATTCGCGTGAACAAGCTCAGCCGCTTCGATATCTCCGCCTTTATACACTGTTGATCTGTCTTGTTCAGCAGCTGTGTTCTAAATGTGAACATGAAATTTAACAGATTTCGTTTTGGTAGAAACATTTACCAATGCGCTTAAGAGTGTCCACCAGTCGAATGCTTTTAGTGATACCGCAGAACCCGCATCGTTTAAACCCACTCAAATCGGTTTTGTAAGAATAGAAAACAAATACCAAACTTTTGCCAGCACAATGTGAAGTCTGTGATGACTTCTGCGCTGTGCCGCACAATCAGAATGTGAAGACTACGAATCTAAAGGCAACCGTTGCTTCATCATGGTCACGGATCCTGTGGGTCGTAGAGGCCGTTTAAAAATAGGTTTTAAATAATAAAATGCATAGTAGAAGGCCATTTTCGAAGTAAGTTTTCTAACTTTTAAGACGCTAAAATGTCGCCAATTCTTCGTTCAAGTCGCTAAAAAAAGTCGCCGGTTGCTAAATAGAAAGCGTTATCGCTGAACAGTTTAGACAAGAAAGTCGCTACATCTCGCGACAAAAACGCTAAAACGGCAACACTCAATACAGACCGCTAAATTATAAACGGCCTCCTCTGCAGTGCAAGCACGCCAGGCGCGTCCCGATCCTAGCTACCAAAGCAGCAGCAGCGTAATTACGTGGACCCTATTCCGAAAGAAAACTAAGGCTCAGCTGTTGTTAGTATTGTTAGGTTGCAGCCCATAGTGCCTGCTTTAGAATGTAATGAGGGGGGGGGGGGGGGTTGCAGATGGCCTACTCCCCCCCCCCCTCCCCTCACTTCTAACAGTTAGAGGGCAAGTGCCCCCCCTCCCCCCCTCCGCCCCGGTAGTACGCCTGTGCCATAAAGTATAAGACAGCAGTCGAATAGAAAGCACTTCAAAAAGCTAAGCCAAAGGGGCGTCGAAAACGCCACAACAGAGGAGTTCCAGATACGAGGTACGCACGCATGCTTGCCGGAGTGAGCAACGCATCAGACGTATGCAACGACCCTGAAATATCGTGGCCTGAGAAACTGCGTTGCGCCCCAGTGCGACCGCATAGCGGCGCTGAATCCTGCAGGGAGGTCTTGTTAGCTACTTCACTGGGTTCAGGCATATGATCTGTTGCTTTTTTAAATATTATTATTGCTTGTTTTTGTTGGCCTTGTGCGGCGTTTTCTCTCTTTTTCTTCTTGTGTGACTCATTTTTCTTCCACTGAGGTTGGATCTAGCAAGACTGAAAAAAAGGGGGAAAAAAAAGGTCACCGTTATTGGCCTGTTTATATAGGAGTTTTTCTGGTAGCTGTTATGTTGACGTGCTGCGATATTTCGTAATCACCCCTGGAAGTGTTCTGTTTTCCTTTTTTTACTCTTTTTGTGAACCTTTACTGCATTTTTTTCCGTTTGTTGTTTTGTGTGTTTTTGTAGCGTCCGAACTGCTCTACCTACTTCAGCTGCTCTTTTCTTTTTTTCTTTCTTTAACACGGGTGCTGGCGTTCCTGTCTTCTCCTTCGTCGGGAAGCTTGTTCTCCGTTTAGACCTCCACGGTCACGACAGGCTGCCCGTGGGGACAGGCGCTGCGTAGGGTACCCATGATCCCATCAAAAGGCTGCATGTGAAGGAAATGCTTTAACCAGGTCAAGGCAGAGCCAGAACGTGGCTGAGGTAAACAATAGGACGATGTAACTTGAAGTGATGCCAGCTTGCGCAAGTGCCCCCGCGTTTTTCTATATATATATATATATATATATATATATATAATATGAAGGAAGTATTTCTTCGGATCCGGTGTTTACTACGGCCGAAACGTCGAAATTGAATGTTGTGCTTTGCGCCTGCCCATCTTTCAATTTACATATACATATATATATATATATATATATATAGTGTAATATTGTCGAAACCAATGTCTTGTTGCTGTTGTTGGTGCACGAAAGTTTATTTAAATAAAATAAAAAACAAAAATGTAGGCACCCTCAGGAAGGGAGTCCCATCAGGGTTTCTGGAAAGTCAAGCACTTCTATGTTGAGCACATTTGCGGGTACCAAGATGAATAGCACTCTGCTGCGGCTGACAATAAATTAACAAAACCCTGAAATTTCCACGTCTGAACATTCTTCATTCGCGCCAGCGCTGATGCATAAGAGTACTGGTACTCCGGAAAAAAAGCAAACCGGCTGTAAGCTAGCACGAGCTTCATGAGATCAAGTTGCCTGAACGTTTCCAGACATGTACAGCGTGTCTCACTTGTAGAAGTAATGAGTTAACGCTTCAGGATGATGTCCAGTAAGCACCCAACTAGTGATTGGCCTTGTATGAAAATGGCCGGGGGGGGGGAGGGAGGGGGGGAACCATTTTTGGGGAGAAAATTGATGTGATAAAGATAAGGGCGAATCGGGAAAATAAATATACGGGCCCGTAAACAAAATGATCTCTGAGCTTTGTTCAGGATGCTACAGTACGACTGAGAGAGAGACAAAGATTTAGTGATTGTCTTTGCTGGGTTCAAGGGAAGTGGGCGCCGGGAGACTAGCCCCACCGGAGCCCCCCTTCCTCAGGCGGCAGCCAGTACTTGAGTCTTGGCGGCGTCGTCAGCCAGCCGGACAGCCCAGAATTGGTCCTCCGAGCATACGCCGAGCAGCACAGCCCCCCACTGCTCGGGGGTGGTGATTTTAGATATAGAATTGGTGCTGTGTTCAATGGTGTGTGTCACTGAGGGACATGCCCAGATATTGTCGTAGAAATCGGCGCGAGCCGCTTCGCACGCTTTGCATTGTGGCGTATAAATGTCTAGGCAGACGAGACTTTTCCCATGGTGTGGGAAATGTGCGTGTCTATAATAATCGCCACGTTGTCGACGGGTGCTTATTGAGTGACTTGTCAGGAGGTGGGTACTTCTTGCCTTATGGTAATGCATGATGATTTCACCATATGCGACCATTCTGCCTTTCTCGTGGCCCTGCTAGGAGACGTCTGCCTCGTCTTCAGCCTGCTGGGCTGCGGGTCGACGGGGGTGGTCGCTGCCCTGAAGACGGGTTACGCGCCCGGTGGACGATTTCTGCTATAAGTTTGAAACTTTTCTGCAGAAATTACGTGGAAAAGTTTCCGTATGACTACGGAAACCATTACATGTATTGCATTTCTGCAACCAGCCCTTCACGATTGGTCAATACTTTTTTGGGTCATCCCCACTTCGCTTGTCGGTTTCGCAATGTCAGGAAAACCCCGAAAGCTCCTCGTCCGACATGACGTATACACACAGATTGTGCATTTTTAGATCGAACATAAAAAAATTATTATTTCCGATTCTACGCCTTTTTCGCCATCGGCCTTTCGCAACTGCATGGTAAAAAGTTTTCCGTCTGCGCCGGCTTCACCTGTCTGTCACGCGACGTCGCACAATCGCGAAAAATCACCACGTCAAAGTGACATGTTATCATTAAATATGAATTAATATGCCGAACAAAACTGAATATGTTTCGGAATGGCAGGAGACTGCCCCGTTCCGAAATGAATAGAAGATGGCCGCCCACCGATTACTCTGGTACTGGCTACTCGGAGCTGCCAGGGAGAAAGGTTTTATTTGCGTATAATAATTTCTTTATTATTTTTTTGCGTGGCAATATAACGTTGTCGAGCCCTTTCAGCGGGTACACGACGTCGCTCTGCCAAATTTTCTACGCGGAGGATAGCTTTGAGCTGCGTTTTTACCTTCCGTTGCATTCCACCGCTATTTTCTCCCAGACACCGAAACCTAAGCAAATAGAAGCGGGCCAATCGCAGACGCTGGCACCACCCTCCTCTTCAGGTTGTCTACTTTCACGGCGCTAGCACGCCCCTACAGAAATCGTCTCCATTTCTGCATGCTCCTCACCTTTGGTCAGCCAATTAAATAAGAAAGCCTGTCAAGTGAGGCACTGCTATTCGATTTGAAAGCAAATAGTAGTTACGTCCTATAAACGAAGAGAGCGTTTCCAAGGCCTGTTCAAACAACGCTGCGAGTCACCGCCCGATGCTTGAGTCGGCGGTTACGTAAATTTAACGTCAGGAGATTGGAATAAAAACAGATTGGAATAGCTTTGCGTTATAGGACCCATGATTTGATCTTTAAACGAATACGTTAACAATTACGTTTTTGGTATTTCCTGGCTTCTTCGTTTCCCGCAACCAAACTTTTCCTATCTGCGGCCGATGTAAAAAACTCGATGTTTCGCCCAAAAGGCGAGGAATAGGTTGCGATAGCAAATTACTAGACGGCTCAACGAAGTAAGGATAGTAGTTTTATCAGTCGTATAAACTTGTAAACGTTTCCTTACTAACTAAATTAATAACCGAGGTGTCACAAGCGCACAAGCAAACATGAACACATGTAACTCGATGACCGCGCACATTCGCTATCAAAACGCTGGAGTGAGGAAGCGCGACCGCAGTAGCGAGCGAATTGACCTTCGTGCTGCCTCTCGCTTCAACGCGAACTAAGCGGAGAGAACACAGTGCACACGAAGCTATCAGCACCCCGTGCACTCTGTCCCCATCGCAGATCGCTTTTAAGGTAGGGCCTCCATGGCCGCGCCACACGCAGCCGCCGCTGGATATACGTATATTTTGCTCTCCAATTACTAAGTGGCGCGAAGCGCTCTTCAACTACGTAACAAAAGTAAGCTCCGAAGTAGGAGCTACTTAAGGTTTGCAGTTCACCAGTGGAACCACATTAAAATCGCACAAAAGATATTCCCCTTCAAAAGATACTCCCCTTCATACACTTGCCCTACCTGGACGTAGTGAGACGTGTGACTACTGTGTATCAGTTTCCTTTCAAATTGGTCACAGAAAACATTGCGCCCATATTTCCGTGGAACTTGAGCGCAAAAACGAAATGATAGTTTTTATAAGGATACATCTAACAAAGAATTAAATGGTACTCAGACACCATAATTGTTATTAGCGTGCTTCATATTTTAAAGAAATCATCAATACCCTTCTTTGTTTCACGTATTTGTATAGACACGGTAGCTTGTGTATTGCCCTAAATTAGGCGTCTACGGCAAGGTTGATGTTGCATAAGATCTTGTTGTTATGTGCGAAACTCATTTAGCACTTGTTATCGCGTGTTACGCCACATTTTATTCGAAGCAGTAAACATGAGGGGCGGCCGACGCTTGTTTTGATGCTCTCGCCGTGATTCGCATCGGTCAGTTTTTGGTAACACACCGCCGTATACAGCGCGAGAGCCACAAGCAACACGTGGAAAAACACGCAGCCACAATGGAAACTAACCACCGACGCAGCGCCGACGCGACCACCCGCTCCAATTTATTCACGAAATCAGCGCTCTTAGCAAAGTGCAATGATGCAGCCTGGCCGAGGTATTCAAGCCTAGCGCCATTAGGAACTAACGTAGACTATTGTTGCGTTCAATGGAGCATGAACGCAACCATAATAGGCCTTACTTCTTGTATAGCATCGTCGTAAAGATATCATACGGCAAATAAAGCGACACTGAAATCACAATACTACCGGCCGAAGCTAAGAGTGATTATAGCGGCCGACGTAAAGGCGAACATATACCGTAGTGGACAATGACTTGTTCTACCGTCACAGGTATAAGAATTTGCAAGCGAAAGTCACTTCTGTAGACATGCACACTAAAATAACCATTGAGTGAAAGCGCCTTTAGAGCGCTTTAAGACAGCAAGAATGGCCTCCCGCTAACGACCAGAATCTTTATGTCGCTAAAATCTGAACTATCAGAGTGCAGTAACCCCGTCCAGGTTAAGTAATTCAGTCCTCCGAGCTTCGTAACTTGGTTACGCGTACCGCCCGTATAGCCAGGGTGTCCTTCAATCAAAGAACATGAAGTCTCCGGGTTCAACTTCATGTCCGACAGCATTATTTTGACGACACGAAAGCAGGGAGAGCTGATATCCACATGATGAGCGCCAGAGCGCCGGATTAGAAACAGAAATGAATGAATGAATGAATGAATGAATGAATGAATGAATGAATGAATGAATGAATGAATGAATGAAGTGGGCGTGATTGACCAAGCGCGTAAACTCATTTAATGTCGGTGGAGTCCGTGCGTGTAAGTAATGCGGCGATAAGGAGAAGGTTAGGCAAACGCCAACTGTTTCTACGAGTGAACTTTGTGGCCTGACTCTATGTCTCCTCATCGAAAGGAGGCATGTCGCTGCCGAGAACTTAAGATCACGAAATGCTTGTCGAATACAAAAAAAGTTGCAGTTTCGCCCGAAAGGCGAAGCATCGACTGCGATAGCAAATTAGTAGATTAGAATTAATAGCGCACACAGCGTATACGGCGCGCGGCGACGATTTTATCGCCGTTGGACTTTATACGGAACCTCACGGCAATGGCGACGACGACAGTGACGACGATGGCAGAAATGCGCTTGCAGTGTCCATATGATTGCTATACAAATAAAACAGAAGTTATTCCCTTATAGCAGAATAAGTATATAGTGACTCGTACGCAGGCCGTGTGTCAGTGAGTGAGTATGGGCGCAAATAAATGAATGAACGAGTGAGAAAGCGATTGAGCGGGATAGTGAATTAGTGATTTAGGTAATGAATGGGTGAGTTATTCAATAAGTGAGTGAATGCGTCAGAAACGCAGATTGACGGAGCCAGCGAGAATGTCATTCCGAGCCTAAGCCGCAGTTGAAGCATCGGAGACACTTCCGAGAAAAACCCCGGTGGGCTTCAGCGAAGAAAACTGTTCGGGTTTTGCTCTTGGGCGCTGCACTCAATGTCACGCATCCACCGGCGCATAAATAAATCTCCTCTCACAAACAAATAGTGTTTACTCTTACTCTTATACTTGCTCTCATGCAACGTGGCGATTCACACCGGTGTGCCTTTAAAGTTCTTCTGCACTTCTCAGAGGTGCTCAAACTTCCACCACTGGCACACTAGAGAGAAGAGAAAGCACAGGCTCGCTTACTCTCGCTACCAATAAACGGAGAGAAGGAATCACGCAGAGTTACGTTGGGGCTTTCGGGAACCGCCGAAGCGCGTCACGATGAAAGTTCATCCAGTCCAGTAGTCACGGCGTGACGAGTTGGGTGGGGCACGTCAAACTGGGCCGCCGCGTTGCTGCTCTCCCCGCGGTCAGAGCTTTGCGCTCAAGGCAGGGCGTGGGATATGCCTGCTTTTTGTGGTTATCGCGGCTGCAGGAAGTCTCGAGTATGCCGTGCCCGTCATAAACAGAAAGCGCTGCTCGGATAACAAGCCAGGCCACCCAGCGCGCCCGCTGTCCCTACGCACGCAGCCGTCGCGCCCCTCTCACCTTCCTGCCATTCCGTGGCTCTTGCTTGCGGCCTGCCACAAGGGATATCGTGGACCAATGGTTCCAATCTGACGCGTTCTTCATCCCAGCGCCGGGGTGCGTGCCGCGCCCGTGAACGAGGAAGGGAATGCATTGCTTCAGCTGCCTTGAAGTGTTCTTTGTTCTCACTTTGTTTTCTTTTTTCTTCCATTTATCTCTATCTCTCTTTTGTCTCTCCTCCCTTGCGCAGGTCTGTTCCCGTGATGTTTGAGCTCCCTCTTTATCTCCCATTGAGATTGTTGGGTGTGTTCCCGACACGCACGGTGCTGTCTCCCATTGAGTTTCTCGTGCACGCGTCTCCATTTCATTGCCATTTGGAGCCATTGGGTGCGGGGGAACGCTGACTTCGCAGGAGTATATAGCGGTGGCAAGCGACGTTAACCAAGGTGTCACAAGCGCACAAGCAAACATGAACACATGTATCTCGATGACCGCGCACATTCGCTGCCAAAACGCTGGAGTGACGAAGCGCGACCGCAGTAGCGAGCGAATTGACCTTCGTGCTGCCTCTCGCTTCAACACGAACTAAGCGGAGAGAACACAGTGCACACGAAGCTATCAGCACCCCGTGCACTCTGTCCCCATCGCAGATCGCTTTTAAGGTAGGGCCTTCAATTGCAATGGCAAGCGACGTTAACCGGAGAGAGAGAGAGAGAGAGCACACGCGCGCGCCGAGACACCTTCTCACCCGGCCAGTCGACAGACATTACTACCGCGTGAGCATATACCAACAGGATGAGTCATCACCCCCCCCCCCCCCCCTCGCGAGAATGCTCCGACGGCGGCGGCCGAAGGAACGAGAAAAGCCTCGAAGGTTCCCAAGCTTTGGCCATGCTACGAGATCACGACACCGATAAGAATGTTCGAGAACGCCTGTGGAAGCTATATAACCGCCGTGCGAGAATCGTTTAGTGGAATTCAGGGAATTCAGGAGTTAATGAGTTCAATCCGCACCGGTGAAGTGATGTAACGTGAAGACCGAGCGTCTGCGGAATAAGGGGATTCCCCGGCAAGCTATTCGACGAGTTCATCGAGCGTCTGCATTTCCGGAAGAAGTTCTTTCTTCGAGATTTGCCCGAGCTACGCCGAGATCGTCTGACTCCAAGACCAACCAGCACGGTGAATACGATTGGACACTTAGTGTTCCAATTTATTTTGTACTTCACGTGTTGGACTCTTAGTGCTTGTCGTTAATTATTTTCTTGTGTTTGTTAATACCCATCTGATTTGTATTGTGTTGTGTCTAGCCTAAGTGTGCAAGTGTGTGTGTAACTGCCTTGTGTGAAGAATATACTTTGTTGTGTTTTGACAACTCTGGGCTCTGACTCGGTCTTTGCACAGCAACCGGCGTTCGCTGGCGCACAAGAGGGCCCATTCCTAATTGTCCTTGCTTTCGTGGGATTATTTTCGGAAGCTGATAATTCGGCTTTGGAATTTGGTCCGGCGTTTGCGCCTCGTTCACGGGGTTTGTGACAGTTACATGGTAGCAATATCAATGACAGTCGCTGTAACTGACGAAGCGATTCTGCAGATGAATACTCTAGCTATATGACGCTGCTCGAAAGTCAAAAGAGCACGTACCACAATTTATGGTCCATGCGATTCACTTTACAAACCGGCAATCAACTTGCCGCAAAGGTTAGTGGTTATGGCGTTCTGCTGCAGAACACAAGGTCGCGGGTTCGATTTCCAGCCACGGCGGCCGCACTTCGATGGGAGCGAAATGCAAAAAATACTTATGTACTTAAATTTAGACGCACATTACAAAGAATCATAGGCGGTCAAAGTTAATCCGGAGACCTGCATTGTGGCTGCTCTCGTTACCCACTTACGATGGCAAAGGTGTGACGCAAGCAAGACAGAGGCGGAAGTGGTATATCGCGACACTACCGTATATGTCGTTTGTTGAAAATCCGACTGGCTAAACAAGAAAACATTATCTCGTGCGTGAATCCGTCAAGAGAAGGCTTCGCATCATATTCCTCAACGAAGACAACCAAATGCCAAATCTGACTTTTATAGTGAAGAACGCCTTCACTAATAGATTTCAGCAAAAATTGATTTTTTTCTCTGACTGTCCCGAACTCCGCAGAATAAATCGTAATAATCGTAACAAATTAATTGATAATAGTTTCGTAATTTTATGATGCAATCCGGTTGCACTAGTTCGCCTTGTACAGCTACTACCTTGTTTAGCTAAAGCTCTGGGGAAGTTTTTGAATACACTCGATATTCTGGCAGCGTGTGAATACAGAAGTCAGGATAATTGAGATTTGTAGCCGGGCGAAGTAAACATTTTCTGGGTGGTTAAAAAGAAGCACGACAAAGTTCTCACTTAAGTACAATAACACAATAGGCCTCCAGCATGGTTTTCTTTTTTTAATGCGTAAGCATTCTTTGGCGAGTACCCCAGAATACCGTGTCTGTACCGTAACGCATCTTAACTGGGAAATAAGTAGGCAATTGGTCAAGTTAAGACATTTAATCGTTATAATAGCGTAACTGTATTGGATAGGTAGCTTTAGAATTGATTTAAAAAAAACTGGTTGCCTCGACATAGTCGGAAACTGCCGCCTCGCCATAGAGATTTGATTCAATAAAAAAGTATAAAATGAAGCTCGCGAAAAGGGTAGTCGGCAGAAGAAGCAACGAAACCAGCGACAGCAACTAGGATATTAAGGAGAACAGGAAAGGAGGTGTTCAGAAGTGGATCGGAAACGACGTTATAGGGCGACGCTCGATGAAAGAAAATGGTCACATCGCCGTCGCCTCGACATGGTCATTTGATGCAACAAAAAAGTATAACATGATACAAAAATAATATGTAATGAAGCAGCTTCGAAGCCTCCAGAGAAGAAATGCAGGCTATCTGATCCAGACTAAAACATTGTACAGTACGCAGCAAAAGATTATAATCCCCGTGACTGTATGGAATGGAATTGACCTTGGAACGTTATGATATGGTCTAAGCAGGATATACGTGATAAGTAGCAAAAAATGGTATAGAAATTCTGAGAATTGTCTACTAATGCGTGAGCATTCTCTGGCTCCGGAAAAAGCGATGGGTAGACATGGATAAGCTAGCAACATAAGCAAGCAAGAGTCAAAGAGTAACCACCGAGTCAAAGAATCCTTACGCATTAGTAGAAAATTCTCAGAACTTCTGTAGCATTTTTTTTTGTTAGGCGTCAACGAAACTGTTTCACGGGCCTCAGTGAAGTATGTTCTTTGGATGCCATACAAGTAACACTAACAGAATAGCAATCAAATGACCTCGTTTTGTGCTTGCGTGTTTGTACATGGAAATCTAGTATGCTTTAGTAGGGATAGTTTAACCAGTACAAAATTTACTTTACACTCTACTCGAGGGGAGCGTAATAAGAATAATATAGGGCTGCTATATATATATATATATATATAGAGAGAGAGAGAGAGAGAGAGAAAGACAGAGAGAGAACACATGGTGGGGGGGGGGGGCACAATCACTGCTATCCACAGCACAGGATAACAGTTCCCCCTTGCCATTGCTAATGCCGCTTGTGCAGCTTGGTTGTCCGTAAGAACTGCCGTGATGCATTCTAGCCCTCTGCTGCGACGGCTTGTGAGATCAGTATTGCGAAATGATTTGTTCTGACTATGGTCTGTCGTCAGTACGAGGTAGCGCAGCCGTGAGCGATTTTCTCCGTACACTGTATCGAGGACAGTGTATCGAGTATGACTACAGTCATCACAAGCAGCGTTCTCAGCCACTCCACTTCACTAAGCAAAAGGCAAAAGCATAGAGTCTGCCACAAAAGTTAAAAGAGGAAACACTGGTGCTACGATCGTTCAGTCACCACGGGAATGATTATTAGCACATTGTGTTGTCTCATTTTCGTGCTTGTGGTTTCAGACGCTGTTGTGGCTGCGCTTTATCTGCCTTTATTCGTCCAAATATTGAAGCAATTCTACTTTTCTAAACGCAAAAGGCAAAACGCTTGTCTCCACGCATCATTTCCTGCGTCTGTCACGCAATATGATGTTGAAAACGATCAATTTGCAAAGTCACAAAGACATTTGAAGCTATATAAGGACGAAGTATATACGCTTTGTCAAACTTACATTGTAAGTTTTTTGTTTATCTTAGGAGTTGGTTAGTTAATGTTTACTAATTGTGCAAATAAATAGAACGGAAAAATTGTGCGATTTGCTGCATAGCGTGGCCCAAAACATGCTTTTATTCGCGTCCTCTTATTGCACATTCGAACGTTTTTAAGTCTTCGCTAAACTTTGCTTGGACACCCCGTATACAGAACGTTGGGGATGGCTGGACCAGAGTAATGAAAGAATTCCTTTCGCTTGATTCTATTCCTTTCCTATCATCCACCGTTCACGGTCAATTAATCCCGGTGATAAAGTCGGGGGAGCGCCACTCGAAAAACTGAAGAAGCGCAAAAATGAATAACACTGAACGAGAGTCGTTATAGCAGCCCTAGTTTGCTCATCTTTAATATCATTTGAAACAGTGGAAGTAAATCCTCAGCAGTTTTCAATTAGTGCTGCCCCTAACGCGCACGTTTCCTTCATTGTGCTCGTTCAGAATTGTTGCCATTCATGTTGCCTTATCTTAAATCGGAGGGTTACAGATGACGCGATAGGCACCGTAATCACGTTACTTATATGTGTTGCAGTTTAAAACAGGAAAATAGGCCATATCGAAGATCGACGCGTTTGATTTAGACACTTCAAGAGAAAGACGCAATACGCAAGAGTTGGCCTGTGTTTTGTAGAACGGAAACAAAATTAAAAATTGTACATGTATCTTCTATGTTTGCAAAGCTTTCACAGAGGTCCAGATGCATCAGAAAAAGAGTGTGTGACTCAAGAGAAATGTGAGCGTGATGCACGTTTTATATTTATTGTGTTTGCATTTCAACGCTGCTTAACCTTGATTAATGATTGCTTTCGTTTTGTAAAATCGGACCAATGCGTGCCGCCGTGCGTTGCCACCTTCCGGATGCACACGTGAGTGCCTAGCGTATAGTGAAAATTCATGTCCCCACGAGAACGAGCCGATGGTTCCTGTACAGAGTGCGTATAGTTTTCATTCAGTTGTTTTCACTGTCACATATGCAAGCATCTGCAAGACCATCCAGCAGCGACGGATAAGGACAACGTAAGATATACAAATCTTTACTTAAACGCCACGTAACCTCAGCTCCTTGCGAAAGGGGCCGAACCTGTCGAAATGGTCTTTCGTCGCAAGGCAACGACCCGGCTGTCCTCTCCTGTCGCCTGTGGAATATAAAGTAACATTGGTAAAAGAAATCTGCGCTACGAAGTCGGTAATGAAAAAAAGGTAGCTCGGCGGTGACAACGGCCATTGTATACGATGCTTTTCCCTGGCCATTCATTTTGATCGCCACCGTTGCACTCGGGTATAGGGGCAGGGAGTGGCCTGACGCCAAACGACAGCGGCGCCCAACGTAAGGCGTACCATATTCTACGTGCAACACCCTGTGCATTTTACATCGAACGTGCCGGTGTCTCCTCATGGTCTCCCATCTGGGCTGCAAGTTGTAACTCGGACTGGAGGTTCCCGCAGTGCAAGCAAGATGAATGCTGCTGTTCGCGTTATACTCCACGAACATTTACTGCAAAATTGCTTGTTCTTCTTGGATTTGAGGGGCAGCCAAACAGAGAAGAAAGAGAGAAGCAGGAAAGCCAAGGAGGTTACCCAGAAAAAGAATGCCCGATTACCTACCCTGCGCAGACGGAAGGAGGAGGGGTGCGAAAATTGATATAGAAAGATTGCAAAGGAGAAAGATGAACAGCAAAACGGAAATGAGCACACGAAATTCTGAGACGGCACACGTCCCAATCACCGCCTGTCTCACAGGCCCGTAGGCTGATGCAGGAAGCGACCTAGAGCCCTGGCTACCTTGCGTACCGTGAAGTAGAGTTGTGTACTAGAGTGGAGCTACGATGTGTTACATGTCACTTGAAAAGGTAATCTAATTAGTTTAATTAGCTTTGCTCTTACTTAATCGTATTTGCGCAGCGAGCAGGAGGAAGTACCGAGATTATCCATCTCCATCTATATTTAGCAACATTTGTGCACTTCGATCAGTGTATATCTTTCGGCATTTTCACCACACACACACACACACAAACGTATATATATATATATATATATATATATATATATAGTCAAACCCGGAGATCGAGAATCTGAAGGGGATCCCCAAAAAGTTCTATATATAGCTAATTCGACATCGCCAATAATATGCCCTGTGGCAAACTGAGGCTTACCGATTGCACCGGTACGTTCGATGGCCGCTAAGTTACTCCACGCAGCTCGGAGAACAAAAAAAAAGCAAGCACACTTTATTTACGTGCAAAAAATGGCGGATCCTCGTTTGCTTCCTCTGCGAAACGATGTTTAAGGTGCTCGTCTAGATCTTGTCGAGACTGTCGAGGTGCGAAAGCCCTGTGTCTTCCATATCAACTCAAACCACACGACGACGTCACAAAAACCGCAAAGAAGGAAATGTTAACGTTAGAGGTAGCACGTGGGCTAGCCGAACAGCTCGACGGGGCTGAACTGACTTCCCACACGAGGCACGCAAGAAGCAAAAAGCGCACAAGAAAAAAAAAGTTACAACGATGTTTCACTGCGTGAACAAGGGTGACGCGCAAGCGTATGGATCACCGCGGCGCATCGCCTCGTTCTCCTTCCCCCGTTCTCTCAAGGCCACTTACAATTTCCTCTAAGTGGTGTTGCTTTGTCACGCGTTCAGTGCGGTTCTATGCACTATTCCCGGCGCGCGATTCTCTTCTCCACCTCCAGGCGCCGGAAGACCTCAACGTGCGCAAAGTAGTGAACTTTGAGGTTTAGGCGTGGCGGCGCGTTCCATATATCGAATGTTCTGGTGAACGGGCGCTCTATAGACGGTTTCATGCTGGCGGTAACAGCAGCGAGCGCGCCGCCCCCAAGAAACTTCCGGTCACGTGCCTTATCAGTCTGCTATGTTTTAACGCATGGTTTCTTCTTTGCCAGTTACACTTCGCAGCTACGTCAGAGGGCAAAACCGGACGCCGTGCAGGGCCTATGTCTGTAAACAGTGAAAGGGTCTATACAGGGTTTATTTTTTAGTCGACGCTACAGACTGAGTGACGCCGTGCCTGAACTATCTAAAAGCCCAAGGAGCGGGGTTGTCGCTACAGCGCAACGTGGCGCTCGACGGAATGACGAAGTAAATTTGGCGGCCCGCCGGCATTGAAGCGCCAGGCCTACGCCGTTGACAGCAACGAGATAACGCAAGCTGCTCGCGAGGCCGGACCAGCGGTGACCTCGGAGAAGTGACCTAAGGTGGGGGGGGGGCGGAGGGGGGGGGGGCGGCGACATTGACGACAAAGTTTGCAGCCAGTTTCGTTTTCAAGGAGCCTGCCAAGGGGAAACAATTGTTCGCGTAGCTCCCACATGAACTCCGGTGTTCAAAATTTGATCCTTGGGATAGGTAGTGTCGAGGACGGGCCCCAAAGTTCTCGTTTGCTGTAGCCACCTGTTGTTGATAATTCGAAAGTTAATTATCGTAACTTCACTAATTATGCACGTAAGTGCGGAAATTGCTCTGTATCTAGAGGCCGCCAATCCGTACACTCTAATGGTAAACATAACGTGACGAAGATGTATATTTTTCTAATTTTAAAAATTTGGTGGAGATAAAAAAAAAAACACACTGTATACGCCTGCACCAGACCTACAAATTTGTATGGGCATGAACAGGAATTACGATGATGATGATGATGATGATGATGATGATGATGATGATTTATTGGCATCCCCTTTGAAACGGGGTGGCGACAAATAGTCACCTAGCCTGCTTGATTTAATCAGGTATACTACACATGTTCTTTATCTCGCATTTTTGTATACCTTTTTCAAAAATTTAGCTTGTACCGCTGCCTATGATTTTAAGAGATCAGGTCGTATCGATATTTTCCCTGCTTTTTTTCCACCAGTACTCTAATCGTCTCTTGCTGATCTCTACGGCTGATCTGTTTATGTTTCCTTCCACTTTAAACCCAAGCGCTTCTGGGAGTTGCACGTTACCTACGGTTCTCGCTGGGTGGATCCCGTCGCATTCCATTAGGATGTGCTGAGTGGTCTCTGGATCTTTACTGAAGCATACACATGTCTCATCTAGTTCCGAATATTTGTTCCGATATGTTTTCGTCCTTAGGCAACCGGCTCGAGCCTCAAATAGCAAGGCACTGCCCTTTGTGTTATCGTACAGATTTTCCCTTCTAATTTCTTTCTTCTCATTCTTGTAAATCTCCATTGTCCTTTTCGTTTCCATTCTTTGCATCCAATTCACGGTCTCTATTTCTCTCACTTTCTTTCTGATGACCCCTGGTTGTCTATTTACAGTTTCGATTATCCTGTACTTGGTTGCCAACTTCCTTGACCTCTTCCTCCATTCTGTGTCCACGCTTTTCATGTAGAGATACTTGTGCACTTTAGCCGCCCATTTATTTTCATCCATGTTCCTGAGCCTTTCTTCAAAACTAATTTTGCTTTGTGCTTCTCTGACTTCAAAAGAGGCCCAACCCATGTCTCCATGCACTGCCTCATTTGTCGTATTACCGTGTGCTCCCAAAGCCAACCGGCCTACTGATCTTTGGTTAACTTCTAAACCCGCCAATATATCCGATTTTAAGCATATAATGGCATTTGCGAATGTTAGCGCTGGCACCATTACTCCTTTCCAGATTCCACGCACCACCTCATACTTATTGTGGCCCCACAGTGCTCTGTGTTTCATTAATGCTGCATTCCGCTTCCCCTTTATTTTCAGATTATCTTGGTGGTTGCTTGAGTAATTCTTTCCTTCGTTTATGTGTACGCCGAGGTACTTATATTGCTTCACTATGGGTATTACTTGCTGTTGAATTGACACCACGAAGTTACTCGTGTGTTCATTAAAGATCATAATCCCTGATTTCTCTGTGCTAAACTTAAGGCCTAGATTTGTCGCTGCGTTCCCACAGATATTCGCAAGTATCTGTAAATCTTTTTTATTGTCCGCTAGTAGCACAATGTCGTCTGCGTACATCAATCCAGGGACCTTTTGTTGCACCATTTGTCCATTACGCATGTAGGATAAATCAAAACCTAATTCGCTGTTTTCCAGTCGTCTTTCTATGCCCTTGACGTAAAGCGTGAACAACAATGGTGACAGAGGGCATCCTTGCTTCAATCCTTGGTGAATTCCCACCATTTCATTTCCTTTTCGACCTTCCCATGCCACTTGTACTTGGTTGTCTCGATATATCTCCCTCAGCAGCTCCACGAAATCATCATCTATGCCTTCGTATTGAAGAATATCCCACAACAATTCCCTGTCTACGTTGTCATAAGCTCCTTTAATATCTAGAAATGCTACCCATAAAGGTCTTTTCTGAGCTACTGAAATCTCTATGCACTGAGTTAGTACAAACATATTGTCTTCTAAGCGTCTGCCTGGCCTGAACCCATTCTGTAGTTCCCCCAATACACCGTTTTCCTCCACCCACTTCGACAGTTCTAATTTTATGGCTTGCATTGCCATTCTATTTATCACCGACGTTACTGTAACTGGCCTGTACGAGCTCGTCTTATCCTTATCTCCTTTGCCTTTGTAGATGAGATTCATCTTGCTTTCACGCCATCCAACGGGAATATTCTTTGTTCTAATCACTTGCTCTATGGCATTAGTCAGCAGTGCCTTGCTTTTTGGACCGAGGTTTTTGATTAGCTGTATTGGGATTTCATCGGGTCCTGCTGCCGTGTTGTTAGGGACATTTTCTGCTGCCTTTGTCCAATAGAAGCTTTCTATGCTGAATTTTGATCTCTCAATCCTCTCTGTTGTTGCTGGATCTGTTGTCTGAACTACACTTTTTCTCGTACCGAAGTTATGCCTGATAACGTCTGTGATGTACCGCAGCGCATCATCGCCTTCATAGATGTTACCGTCTTCATCTCTTATAGCCGTTTGCGAGTTTCTAGTTGGAGCTCCGAGTGCTTTTATATGGTTCCAGAATCTTTTTGGGGCGCTTTTGTCTCTTTTGTGAATGTTATGCACCCAACGTTCACTTGCGCATTTAATTTTCTCTTGCACGAGCTCACTCGCAACCCTTTTCTTTTCTCTGTATGTATTCCATCTAAGGAGCACCTCTTCTTCTTGTAATCCCAACTTTTTGGCTTCTCGATGAACCCTAGATGCCTCTTTACGCTCTTCTATAGCTTGTTTAATTTCCTTGTTCCACCACTTACGTGGTTTCCTCTTTCCAATCCAACAATTGTATTGCCGTGTCCGCCTTATTTCTTGCTGCATAACCTCCACCAGTTCCTTATATTCCCAGACTGCTGTAGGAAAAGCCTCAATTTTCTTCTCTATGTTGTTTGCGATCTCTGTTATTTGCTCGTCATTCATTTTTAAAAACTCTGAGGCTATTCGTTCATGTTCTGCGCTGGTATCTCTCCCAAACTTTAATGCTAAACGTCTATGATCGCTTCCCAGGCTATTTTTTCCATTTTCGTCTATTATCATTTGTTCCAGTTGTTCGTAGACCATTTCTGAGACTAAGGCGTAGTCGATACATGACTGCCTGTTTCCGCATTGCCACGTTACCTGTCCATGACACTTATTTTCCCTGTTAACTACTATAAGGTTCTGTTCATCACACAAATCCAGCACTAGAGAGCCGTTGTAATCAGTATATCCGTCTAAATCGTCCATGTGCGCGTTCATATCTCCCACTAATATCACCTGGCCCGAGTTACTGAACTCATTAATATCGCTTCTAATGCAATCGACCAATTCCTTATTTTTTTTCCCTGCTATCACTACCTGTCCATAGGTAAGCTACTCCCAGCCACGTCTTTTTACCTTGCCATGTACCACTAATCCATAAATGCTCTTTACATGTCTCGTTTACCCTTCGCCACTTCAGACCTCGCCTAATTAGTACGCCTACGCCTCCGCCTTTCCTTGACCCGGTCATTCTGTTGCACCCTTCCCATACAAAGTTGTCAATAACAGGCGGCTGCTCCAAATCTCGTAGATGCGTTTCGGTCAAGGCGTACACGCTAATCGCTTCATCATTCAGTTGTGTTTGAATTTCCAGCCATTTTTCCTGCTTACGACCACCCTGCATGTTAATGTAGCAAATTTTACCTTCTCTATTCTTATCCTTTCTGCGTCTTTTCCTGACTCCTGGTCGCCTAATTCTGCCCTTTACTGGTGTTTCGCTATGTTCAATACTCAATCCTGCTTCCTGATTGCCTGGGGCCCGCCTAAAAAAGCTACAGCTCGTGCCGCGAATCGACTTCCGACCGGTGTTGCTACACTTTCACTAAAATGTATCCCGTCACGCACAAAAGCGCCTTCGCGGCCTGCTCGGTGCACTTCTCGGTTGATGTCAATGACCGTAAAATTCATTGCTTTAGCTAGAGTCCAAATTTCCCTGTTTACTGCAAGAACTGCCCTTTCAATTTTATAACCCTGCCTTTCAACCTCTGGCACCGTGCACACCGCGATTTGTACTTCTTTTGAAACATTCCGCAGGTCGGTGACCCCTTTGGCTATTTGCTTTGTGACATCACCGAACAGCGCCTCTAGCGGCCGCCCCTGCAAGCATGCGCGTTTTCTATGAGAGAGCGTCGTCTTTCGCGAATAACTAATCCTAAAAGCCTTAGCCACTATTCTGGACATTCCGCCATTTTCTTCGAGGCGGGACGCAGGCGCTACGCTTATAAAATGGCGCTAATGGCGCCGATCTGCTTTCGTAATGTGACGCAAATTTGACGTTTTGCCTAAGAAACTGTAATGTACCCAGAGTTCTTTGAACCATTGAACCTAGCGTTCTTGATGAAGCAGAACAGTTTTCCTCCGCAGCAAAAATAAAACAGCTAGCTCAAAGCTTTACCATTATTCCATCAAAATAGTTTCTCGCTTCCGTCGTTTGCATGCGCACAAGCTGCCGTCTGCTTCATTAGCTAGGATGCGTGTCCTCGGGAAACGGATACCCGCCGTGGTTGCTCAGTGGCTATGGTGTTGGGCTGGTGAGCACGAGGTCGCGGGATTGAATCCCGGCCACAGCGGCCGCATTTCGATGGGGTGAAATGCGGAAACACTCGTGTACTTAGATTTAGGTGCACGTTAAAGAACCCCAGGCGGTCCAAATTTCCGGAGCCCCCCACTACGGCGTGCCTCATAATCAGATCGTGGTTTGGGCACGTAAAACCCCATAATTAACTTTTTTTCGGGAAACGGAATGAATCATTGTATATTGGCATCAAAGCGCGTGCTTTCTACCTTGAGTCAACATAAGCGACCTACCAGTGATGATGAGCTTGAGCTCTAGGCCGCGTTATCGCTATCTCGTGAAACGCAGGTCACTCAGCCAGATTCGTCTGGTTGAGAAGCGTACAAATATTATCGATAGTGTCGCGCGCGCCACAGGCATCCGCTTGCGCGACGCAAGCGCCGGCGCTGCCATCTCTTGTTCACTTCACTGCTTACTCGCACCGTGAGAGTATAAAGTCCCTATATATACGAGAGGAAACTTGAAGGTGCCGCCTTGCGTACATTTCTTTTTATAAATTAAAAAGTCACCATTGTCATAGCCTTTGATGGCGCGAAAAGTCATTCATATTGATTACAATACAAACGCAATAGTGAGAAGTGCAAAGTGTCACCGAAAGTTTGCTAATTTTAACCAATATTATTTCAAATAAACGTGTCTTTAATAAAAATGATGGTTCAAAACACAAATGCCAACACCACCCGATAGCGATACAAATGCTATGAGCACGCGTTGTGAACAAAATATTTTCATGACCCCAAATGGCATGGAAAATGCGGCGATACGCATGCCTCTCGACCGCCGTTTCATATGGCCACTCATTACCATAATTCATGCGTCTCGTCGCACCATCAATTATGGCGTAAAATATCTGCAATGGCGGCCCAGTGCAACATCACGCAACGTCAAATTGACGTTTACGAAACGGCCCTTCCTGTGACGCTATTCACGGGATATTCCTTCAGCCAATCAACAAGCTGACATACCGGCTATCTTGGAACGCCACCACATAATCGCGAAATTTCAGATGCACTGCACGGGCTTCTGCACGCTACCGTCCATTTTGTTTTTAAAGCGCTAAAGTCGCAATAGAGGTGCCAAGGACTACAAAAAAGTATTAGTCGATAAAATTTGCAGCTCCATGTCACGTTTCGTCATTCTGACGAAAACGCAAAATCGCATTTTGCAGAACTTCCGCTTCCCAGCACAAATTTCAAATCACGTTACCTCTGGACAGCCAATCAGACAGCCATGTTGGCGGATGATGGCGGCCGTGCAGCCACCATGCGTGTCCAGAATAGAGCATCATCTTTCAAGAAATTCCCGTGGAAATAGGCTTTACGCGCTTAGCCCGACATTTCATGCAAGCGGTACCATTACTTACGGCTGAAAACCCGTTCCAAATGGTGGCCTTAGTTTGAAGTATGGGAGTATATGGAAACGTTCAAATTTAGGAGTCTTTTTTGGCCACTAAAATGCGGTTTGCGATGGAACTATTGTATCTATTGGTATATTCCTGGGGATTTATTAACTTCAGTGACTCAGCTTTCAGCTGGTTGCAGCAGCAGCTCTTGAAATGACGATAAAGTCGTCCCAAAACTGCAGTTATCATAAAAAGGTCGCGGAAATCATTGTGGTAGAAATATAAACGTGGTTTATAAACGATAGCCGAGCGCTATATGAACAACGAGAGGTCAAAACCACTGATAACACGAGCGTGAGTTAGCATGTTCGAAGCCTGCTGCGCCTTGCTTTTGTTTTTATAACTTTTTCGCTGCTTAGTCTGGCAGTTTTCCGCCAGATGGCGTATTACAAAATGCAGGTAATTTATCCCTTTCAGCCAGTCGATTTTCTATTTCTTGCATATATTTTTTTGCTTTGGATATTTTACACAAACAAGGACTCTAGAAACATGCCTGAGCAAAAAATAAGTCATTTGTGTTATTTGCCGATTTACAATCATGTCCTCAAAACCGCACATCACGGCTCAGTGGTTGCGAAACGCAGTAAAAAGCCAATTTATTCAGACGTGGAAAACACAATCATTGCAAACACAAACTTCACTAATTGTTCATGTGGAAGCCTCTGAAGCAGTTTCGAGCCTTGGCAAGACACAGGTGCACGTTTCATTTTTCGCACATGATACGGGTTTGTCCTGTGCATCCCTCAAGCTTACAACGCTGTTCCCTGCTGTCGATACGAAGAGGCCAGTGTCCCACCTGATCAAACCTGACGTCTTGTACATGCCTATTTTCCGCATATCTTGCTTTTTTCGAAGTCACCAGAGGGGAGAGTGATGGCCTTCCTTGCTTTTGCATCTTTGGCGGCTGTCAGCTCGTGCAAGCGCTTCAGTAATATAGAGGGTGAAATCAAGTAAGTCCAGTTGCTTACCAGGCATCAGCCCTCGTGCATCACTTCTATACTCCAGCCATGCATTCACAACTGAGGCATTGATGACGTGAAATATCATACTCAGCGTCCACTTTCGCGACCGAATCTTCGTACGGTAGAGGGCTACAAGGAAGTCGGATTTATCGACTCCACCCATGCTGCTGTTGTAGATCTTTATGCTGCTATTGTACATCTTTACCCATGCTGGGCGTTTCACTTCTATGTAACACTTTTCTGTCCTGCTCCATCACTTGGTGGTGTCCTCGTCATCGATTGCCACAAAATTCCATGCCATATGGTCAGAGCCTTGTTGTCATACTATCGCGTGAGAGCTACTTTTCCGTCCTTGCTGACCGTGGAAGCTGAAGTACCGCGGCCTTTTTTCTTTAGAACTTTCTCCGACTCCAATGGGCATTTTTCACACCGGTTGGTACGAACCGCTCCTGCAGCAAATATTTTCTTGTCTAGCAGTGCGCGCACGAGAGGTAGCAATGTAAAATAATTGTCAACAAATAACTTGTGTCCCTTGTCGCAGAGAATCCGATGTGCCAGCTGCGACACTATAGCACCTGTCACACCATATTGTTGTTTGAGGCTTTCTTCTAACCGTGTTGTTGACCCCTGATGCGGCAGCGAAGAATACACGATGCCAGACTCTCCACAAAGCATGAAGATTTTTATACCCCAGGGGTGTGGTTTCCCTTTCACATACTGTTTTATATCCAGCTTTCCTTTGAAGGGAACAATTTGTTCATCGATACAAAATCGCTCCTCCACAGGCAGTGCCTGACACTTCTTAGAATTTATCAAGAAGGGGTCTTACCTTACAGAGGCGATCATAAGGTTAGGCCGAGACATGTCAGCAATGTGGAGATTGTTTCTAAGCTTTTCAAATTGGTTGCATGAGAGCTCGGTAGATGCGACCAGCCTAGTCTTCATATCCGGCTTCAAATATAACCGTGGGTATCGCACACCCTTGGGTATCGCATGACGCCCGTGATGAGGTGAAGTGCAATGAGTTGTCTGATCTCTTGTTCGTTTGTGTTCACAGATTTACCTTCTTGCAGTAAAGAATACTGGTTCGTCTTTTCGGCTAGTTCAATGAATACGCTCTTCGGAATGGAGCGACAGAAATACTCCCACGGGGAGTGCATTTCTTCGTCAGCGTTCAAGGAAGCAAATTCTTCGCACTCAATAGTTGTGTCTGGTTTTATGAAGTTCTTCTTTGTCCACGCAGCTGTCGATGGTTGGCAATCATCGTTTTTGCTTTCATCCTCGCTTTCAACCTGTTCTGGCTCAGGCTGCTCAAACTCGTCCCCGCTGTCGGAAGACCCGTCGATTTCTCCCTCCACCTCAGACAAGCTTCCATTATCAAGTTCCCGGAAAATTGCATCCGTGCATTCTTCCAGATACCTAGAACGCAATTTCTGGCGGGAATATAATGAATCCGTCGGTATACACGGTATATGCGTGCCTGAAAAAAGAAAGAACACCCACTGAAATCGGATGCAAGGGCAAGCCGACGACACGCCATATACAACCACAAAGCCCGGCTGTCGTCAAAACCGCACACGGAAAAAGCATCTACTTACAAGTAATATCACCATGCAATGACGATAATTCAAGTACATGCGTTCTCTGCTATCTGTTTAGAGACTATAAAAAAATCGCAATGTGAACTACGTAGGGGTTATTTAATTATAAAAGAAAAAAAGTGCACGTACCTGACGGCACGTCTGCCATGTTGGTTGTTGTCATTTCTTCTTCCTCGTTCGACACGGCTCCGTAGAGTCACGTGACTAACCATGGCGATGGCACTAGCACTTTCAAGAGTACGATGGGGGAAATTAATGTAGCCTGTCGTGCAAAAAGAGAGAACGATATCAACCGCAGACCTTTTTGAGTTATGCCCACAAAGTTGTGCAAGAAGTCGTTGTCCTCGGCGGCAATCACCGCAGTTGCTATAGCATTATGCTGTTCATTTTTTGACTCACGCTATTACTGAGTCAGGTCGCAGCATCATGATATAATTACTGGTGCAATTATTCTCTAATTTTGAGAGAATATTCTTCTACCCTAAATTGGACGTGTTTGAACACTACAAAGGACCGTGAGGGTTTGCTAGAAATGTCCCTTACTAAGATCGTTTACGACTCATATCGATACGGTGGTGGTGTCACAATCACGCCAGCGCCCACTGAACGCCATTTATCATTTTCTCCACTGCCTGTTAATAAAAAAAAGTGTCGTTATTGAGCGTGAGTAGCACAATGGCAGCGGAGCCTTTAATATGGTCCCACTAAACCACACATTGCCTCTTCGGCCATGGTGCCGCAAGGTGTCAATTTAGCCCTTGAATTTAGACCTTTCAATTTCCCAGAAAGCTTCGGGAAGTACACGAGAGGAGCAGGCCAATTTTTGAAGTAGTCCTGACATTTGAGCAAAATTTAATAAGCAATTTTATTGTCCTTTCTTTGTTTACATATTTATTATACCTCATTTGCGGTAATAATGATGTAATACATGAGAGTTGAGTTGTTATACCTAGTAAATCATCTATGCTCGTTTTCCTTTTCCTGTCAAATGAATGCATATTTTCAATACAATACAATACAATGCAGTTTTATTCGCCCGTTTTTTTCATAGACGTGAATCTGCTGGTAAGCCTAAGCACATAGCGCTTGTCGGCTGAGCTGGAAGCTGGTGCATACATCAGCGGTTACAAGGCACAATGATACACAAAAAACAAGATAGCAGGATCCTGTCCTGCATGACATAAGAAAGAAATAGAAATAAAGAAAGGAATCGATGAATACAAAAGCCAGTATAACTTGACAAGCTGTGATAAGTAGACTAGATGCATGACGTAAGAGTAAACATGGAACGGATCATGACCCTAAAGCAACGCAGATTTGTCATTCTTGCATTGTTTCAAAGCACCACTTTCTTATCTTTTTCATCAGTGTTCTCATTTTTACAATATTGCATTAATCGTCACTGAGACCATTAAATACAACTGGGACATAATACTTCCTCGTTTTTTTACCATAGTTTGTGAAAACTCTTGGCTTAACGTTTCTCTCTGTTTTCCTTAGCCTCACTTCTTTGTGGACAGCTACCCTGAAATCACTTGCAAAATATTGTCGCAGAACCACTGAAAACCGAAACATTTCGCTTTTCTTGAGTATGCCTAGTTTAGAGTATTTTTCTTTTGCAGAAGCCGTGTGTAAGACTGCTCCATAAGATATACTATTTACTATTTGTTTGATAAGCTTATTAATCGTTTGCCTTTTGTATACTGAGCATGTGCCATATAAAGTTATTCCAAAGCGCAAAACAGATTCCACTAATGCTTTGTATATTGTAATTCTTAAATTGAGAGGACATTTCCCACGCAATTTATAAATTAAAGCTGCCATAGTTCGTAACCTTTTGCACAAGTGTTCCACATGATTATTCCAAGTTAGGTGTTCATCCACAAAAAGACGTAAATATTTTACCACTGAATCAGTCTGCAGGGGTTCCCATTCACAAGTGCCGCAGGTAGATTTGTACAAGTATAAGGGTCGGTTGGGGCTTACATGTTTATGTAGATTTCGGAAACATAAAAATTTGGTTTTATGAGGATTGACAAAAATACAATTTTTCCCAAACTACTCCATGATTTTGTGTATATCTTCTCGAAGGCGCGTGCATCCTCTCTTATATTCCGCGGTGCCTAGAATAAGCATGGTGTCATCTGCATATTGGAATATTTTGGAGTTCAGTTGTAAATTGCCCAAGTCAGTGACATGAATGTTAAAAAGTATTGGTACCAATGTGCTACCTTGCGGTACACCGTGTTTTATTACTTTATAGCTACTGTATTCATTCTATATTCTAACGCACTGTAATCGATTGGAAAAGTAGTTAGCAAAGAACCTGTTAAACGGACCTATACAGCCTAAACTATTAAGCTTGCTTATCAATAGAGCGTGGTCTACAGTATCGAATGCCTTAGTCAGGTCCATGAAAATTGCTAAAGCGACAAGGTTGTTTTCAAAAAGATTATGAACGTAATCAGAAAATTCTTCCAGGAGTGCCATTGTGCTTCTATGTTTAATGAAACCAAATTGAGCTGGATTATCCAGAGAAAATTTCTCACAACACGACTGCATCACATCCGCAATATGTTTTTCCATTATTTGGGCTATAGCGCACAAAATTGCGATTGGCCTGTAGTTGGTATAGTCGGCTTTTTTACCGCTTTTGTAAAGTGGCATTATGATCGATATTTTTAGCTTATGCGGTATAACGCCAGTTTCAAGTATGCCGCTTAGTATCTTTAGCATTACATCTTTCAGCTCATTGAAATGAATGTTTAAATCTTGAAAATGCACTTCATCTATTCCCGGCGGTTTAATCAGTTTCATCTGTCGCATGATGAGCCAAAGATCCGTTTCACTTATAGGTGGTGGAAAGGCCGTGTGTGCGCATGCGCGTACTGGTTTGTACACGTCAGAGTTACTGTCATTACTTTCAGTATTTCCGCAGCTGATATGAATGTATCGCTGAACTTATCGCATATTGTCTGGACGCTTTGGTTGTGAAAATTTTTTTAACCGTATCCTCTATACTGACGTGTTTTGGTCTGCCCATCACTTCATTTGCTGTTTTCCATGTCATCCTCACGTAGTATTTGCTCACTGTGAATTGATGCAAGAAGTATCGCTTTTTAGCCTGTGGTATTTTTGCGGTCACAAGATTTCGTAGCATACGAAACTCTCTTCTTTTTTCGTCATCTTCCGGCTTTTTCCTGCATGTCTGCCAGGCCTGGTCTTTTATGTAGCAGAGGTTCATTATCTCATGAGTCATCCATTTATTATCGGGATTTCTTTGCTTCAATGTCACACACATTGTATATCGTTCATATATATCTTGGAATATATGCACTAGTTTATTGTATGCCTTTAAATGGTCAAGAGCTAGTAGGGAGGACCAGTTAGTCTTCCTGATCAATTCATCAACCTTTTTGTTGTCTAAAAGATCCCGTTGTACACAGCTCTCCTTTCCTTCGACATATTTTTTTTAATTATGGGGTTTTACGTGCCAAAACCAGTTCTGATTATGAGGCACGCCGTAGTGGGGGACTCCGGAAATTTGGACCACCTGGGGTTCTTTAACGTGCACCTAAATCTAAGTACACGGGTGTTTTTGCATTTCGCCCCCATCGAAATGCGGCCGCCGTGGCCGGGATTCGATCCCGCGACCTCGTGCTCAGCAGCCCAACACCATAGCCACTGAGCAACCACGGCACATATTTCTCTGAGAATATAACAGCTACTATAAAATAATGGTGCGCTAGTTTTAGATTGACCACGCCTGACCTATATGATTGCTTTGCCAGCCTAACTACAATGTGGTCGATGCATGTTTTCGTGATTCTGCGTCCTAAGTGCTCTTCTCTGATGTAGGCGCTTATTGCGTTCATAAGTCCATATTCAGCTAATATATTCAGGTAATCAGCAACTGCTGATCTTGCTTCTTGCAGAATATCAATATTGAGGTCCCCAACCAACAGTAACTGTTTTTCATGCATATGCTGTTGCAAGAAAGGGCTCAATTAATTCAAAAACATATTAGTATCCTTGCTTGGCGGCCTGTAAATGCCACACAATATGTATGTAACTTCGCTTTTGTTAATAGATAGTGCTATAACCTCAGCATTTTGGAAGGTAATATGAATTATAGAGCATATCCATGCGTCTTTAACAAAGATGAACACTCCTCCACCTCTTCTGTTCTCTCGACATAACGCGTATTTTTGATAACAGTCCAAGTCATAGCAAGTCTGTCTGGTTGCATCCAGATTTACTTCTGTTAAAACGATCACGTCAGTAACCACATTTCACGACAAGTAAACACATAATTGATCACAGTGTTATCTTATGCTGCGTATGTTTATGTGCAGTATGCTAATTTCTTGGCTAATTATGTCCGTCTTCAGCGATTGCATTCTGGATGTTTTTGTCCCATTCAGCAAATGACTCAAAAGCGGCCATTAAACGATCTTTTCGAAATGATTCTCTGTGTCAACTTTAATGACTGAAGCACCTTCCACCTTTCTAGGAAAGAGTTTACCGTTACGCGTCCAGACAAACTTGTAGTTCTTCGGGTTTGCAAGGTTTCGACATTGCCAAAATAACTTTTTTGATTGCGCGTCAAGTTTTCATTAATGAAAATCTTTTCACTCCGGAGGGCGGTTCTCTTGGATAGCCAAAGGTCTCGAGTGGCTTGGTCAGTGAACCTCACAAGTATTCGCGGAATTTTATCTTTTCTAGCTTTGATTCTGTGGATTGCTTCGAGCGATTGTTTTGCTGGTGCCTGTATTGCGAGCCTTCTGCTCAAGTCCGTAAGTATTTGGCGCAGACCGTGTTCTGAGCTTTCTGGTATTCCATGTGTTTCAATGTTTTTTCGCCTGGAATACCGTTCAACGCTATCTAGACTTTCCTTTAGTTGTGCGATTTCAGCGTCTTTAGAAGACATTTTTTGGCCAACTCTTCTAATGTTTCTTTCAACTTTTCTATTGCCATTCCCTGATTCCGCGTCTTATCCACAAGTTCATTATATTTTGAAGCCAGCATTTCTATTGACTTTTCTATTGCCTCTGTTGTTGCACATTGGCGATCTACTTTCTTTTCAAGGCCTTCCAGGCGTCCTAAAACTGTGGCAAGCATTTGGTTCATGGTGGCAATCTGCTCATTTAGCAACTTTGACCCATCTGAATTTTTTTCAACTGTAAGCTTATGTTCATCTTCATCGGTGCTTTCTGATTCCGAAGACTGGTTGTCTTGTTTCAATGCCACACAACTTTTATACTCCCAGCTAGCGATTTCAGTTTGTGTCATACTCTTCATGTTCTTTTTAGCAATTCCCGAGCACTTCCCGGCATGATACCAACTTTTACATTGTTTACATAGAATGCACTGGGCATCCTTTTCAGGCAGTTTGGTACATGACGTGCACTCTTTTCTAGACATAGTTAACACAAACTAACTACAAAACAGCCACCAAAATGTGCAGCCCAGTGGAGCATAGAAGTAAGCACTGTTATAACTTAAATTTCTCTTACCTAGAGGCAAGAAAAAAACGGTGAGAGCTGTGTTCGATGCTCCAACGGACTGCAGGGTGGGATCCTTTGCCGTGTCCCTTTGTAGGTTTGAAGGGGCCCAGTCCGTGATGTCACGCCACTCCCAGTTTCCAGGGCATCATCTCCAACGGCTGTTCATATCTGCGCTGAGAAGGTGCACAGAATGCTGCCTGCCGTCAAGGAATTTCCACGTTGATAGCCGAAATCCACCGGACCGCACGCCGCAGGCACCAAGTCGATGGCAGGTGCGAAAGACGTGTGAATGGGCCCAGAGGCAAGAAAAAAGAACGGTCAGAGCTGTGTTCGATGCTCCACCGGACTGGCAAATAATAGTAGTAATGTTTGCGATGGCTGTCTTAAAAATTAGCCAGGTGTAAGCACTGCGTGACGTTGGATGGAAGGCCATTCATTTAAATAATTCTGCGCGGAATAAAGAAAATATAGGTGCTCAATGGCGCAGTCGCCGTCAAAAGTTTACGCGGCAGAGGTTCTGCTGTAAGTTCATTATCAACGCAGTTAGGCCCGAAGCCAGTAAAACTATGCAGAATCGTTGTTTACTGTAGATGCATGCTGTAAATCCGAATATCACGCTGCACGCCTATAGGTGTAGAAATATAAACCTTTTATTCAGATTCTGTGCACCTTAAGCTTTTTACGGTGACTATACGTTCTGAAGCCGAGGCTGCTTTTTGCTTATACGTGATGACAGTGCCGAGGTTTTGAAGATGGAATATTCGACCGTGGAATGGTAGAACTTATGCAAGGCGAGGCGACTTCAGGACGCTAATCTAGCGATAGAAGCTCAGCATGCTTTTTATTTATTAACACTGATGATGAATGAATAGTCAGAGTAAAAAATCTTAATGTGCGATTCTGGACAGATTCGAATTCACTGCATAGGTTCTATATAGCTGAAGATTCTATACTAATTCCATACTGCACATTTCTATTTCAATTTTGACTTGTCTCACGCCTACCGAGTCTTTAGCAATGAGAAGGGGTAGGCAGTTGCTTGGGATGTAGCCGAGGCCATGGTAGATGTGATTAGTAATGCTGTGTATGTCAGTAGGCTGACTGGGATTACTACATGAAGTACGCAAAGGCACCTACGTTAAGTACACTGTAAAAAAATTTCTTCAGTTTACGGCGAAAGTTGAAGGTAAAACGTTGCCGGACACTTTTCCGTAAATGAAAAAGGGAGCTTCCGTAAAACAGACCATCTGTAAAATTTTTTTCCGTCGAATGGAAAACGGTGATTTCCGTAGAATGGAAAATGGTGATTTCCGTAGTTGTGATCACGGAATTGGCTGTATTTTCTAAATACAAAACGGTGACCTCCGTAGAACGGAAATTCTGTAAATTGAGCCCCGTACTTTCCTAATTAAAAACGGACAGACCGTGGTGAGGAAAGGTATGCACATAAAACACAAAAAAACAAAAAGGAAGACAGAAGCACCTTTTTTTTGTTCTTCTTGTGTCCATGTTTTTTATGCTTGCGTTCCTGTACCATGAATCCATACGAGCTTGTTCAGCTTTATTTTGCTTCGTATCAATAGGTACAAAATATGTTTTGTAAATGATGATGCAGGTGTATACCTCCAGCAAATGAGAAAATTGTTTGTTTCATTGAAATAAGTAATACCAAGTTGTACATTACAACATGGCTAACTCACATCAGATATAGCTTGAAATGGGGCAGAAATCAATGCACCACACTGAACATGCTGTGTGCACACGTTTCCTCCTTGTGTAACTGTCTTCTACACTGCTTCATCTTCGTGTCAGTGTTGCCATGTTGCATTTGAGTTCTGTACATGACGTGTACAAAGCATACATACAAATTTGTGCCCAAAAAGCAACAAGCCACCGGAATCTGAACAAAACTGCGTGTTTATTGTGCTTTACTGAAAAAAACTTGCAAGATAAGACACTAGAAATCGGCTGACTAGAAGAAGGATTGATTGAGAATCGGAATGACTGGTTGCTTGCAGATGCCTCCTGCTTTGCCTGAAAAGGAAAAAAAACACCAATCAATTAAGCCTCATTATTAATATTAAATCTCGTTACAAGAGACTGTTACAAGAGACACTCGGTTATGAGAGACATCTGAAAATGGTTTGGTTGGTTTTCCTAACATCTTCATGTTAACAACATTGCATACAAGAGACATGGTTACAAGAGACACTCGGTTACTAAGGGCAACTTTTTTTATGTCCCTAGAGCAAATTCTTCACTATTTATAAGAGACACAACCCAGACACGCTCACGTAGCACGGCTAACGTCGTACTAATCGGTATGCGCTGCAATTTTCACTCCCTTGGCTCGATTTTGTTCCGTTCCGCAGCCGGCTGTCATTCCTCGCATGGTTGACACTACCAATTTCACTGAATTTTCTGCCATTATGCTTCTTTAATCGTTGTCGCGCTCCCACACAGACTCTGTGACAGAGTACCATTGAGTTAGATTTACGTCACAGCGTATGCGGTGCTGGTCGCTTTGTATGCCGGTAGTCAAACTCCGGAGCCATTGCCATGTTTTCATGAGAAAGTTCTGTTCGCATCAAAGATGTGTTTAAACACACTTTGGTGCTGATGTATAATAAAGTGGTCTAGTCAGACTCCTCAGTGTTTTTAGAATTTTTGGTTACAAGAGAGCTTGGTTACAAGAGAAGTGTTTCCGGGTCCCTTGGGTGTCTCTTGTAACAAGGTTTACTGTACCACCATCATCACCGTTTTTAGTCAGATACATTAACAATAAATGATTTCCAAGTCACAAATGTAATTACCAGTGCTCTAAAAAAATTTCATACCTGCCTTGTTGGTATATGTTCCTAGCCTTATAACATGAAAAACTTCAGATGAAATCTACCCAAGTCATTTGATGGCTCGCTTGGAACAGGCAAAGCTCTCACATGCACATTGACATTCAGAGATTACATTTTCTGCATGTAGGTAGAGCTACCACGACCACATACTGCGGACCACGGCTTTCAACTTTCACTGCTCTAACAGAAAACCTTGCAGATTCCACTGTTTTCCCAAAACAATGAAGCACTCTTGAAACGAGCTCAAACTACTCATGTTGTACAATTCCGATGCAAAACAACCAAGCCAGAGGTACTGTCCAGATGACAAGCTTATAAATTAGTAACAATATGAAGAAAGCATGCCCTGCACCACAACATGTGTGCCTTTCAGCCTCTTTCAGATTTGGTTTGTTTTGTCATGAAAGTATCCATGTGCAATATACTTTTACTTAAGCAATGATAATTGAAAGTTATGGTCGTCAGTGC